>NC_068439.1:64704083-65004083 GCF_023373465.1 Oncorhynchus keta | reverse complement strand
AAGAGTCTGTGAATGAGATAAAATAACAAATACATCTCTGTGCATTGAAGATATGAAATACAGTATAAATAACATTCATCATGAAAAGTAAGATATTGCTTGATGGACTCTTAAAATAAGAATCCAGTTCCTATATCACATCAGATCAGACTGGGACTGAAAGTTGCATAATATGGACTATTAGAGGTCACTCCTACAATTTGTGGGAAATGTAAAACTAGAGTCATAATGTTAAACTGATGAGGAACATGCACATTTAAAAAAAACTTATTTGCATGTATCTCTACACTATGCTACTATGCTACTATGCTCAGCAGCACCAGCTTCAGCATAAAGGCTTTCAGCATAGAAATACCCTCTACACCATTTCTAGTACTAGTACTAAGGTAGCCTTGCTTCCCCATCACCTTGTTTCAAAATCCATATTACCCAGGAATTCTAATTTCAGAATACATTTAAGAAGGCTCTTACCATGACCAATTTCCCATCCTTGATTTCTCTCACAAACTTGGTCTCCTTGCCGTCCCACTTCTGAACGTGAGCAAGTTTATCTCCATCCAAGCTCACAGTGGACTGCAACCAGATGGGACAAATAGGTCAGAATATTGCTCTCAACAACAAGTTAAATATAGTTACAATATATTATGGTAAATTCTATGAAGACATAAATGCAATACTTCCAATGTTTCATAATCCAGATCATATTACATATTACTAATGTGGCTAAATAGAAACAAATTGAATGACATTTGTCAAGTAAACACGTTAGTGTTAGTCAATGCATTATTAAAGGCTGGAAACAATCAATTAAAACATTGGACTGGGCTCTTTAACAGGTTCCTCAAACCAACCCAGTGAAAAATATAAGAGCTGTTCTAGCTGACAAAGCCCATATTCAAGTGCAGTGTCCAGTGCATATATCCCTTTAAAAAAATCCCATATTGTAACACTTACTTTACAGTTTCTGTCATCTGCAGTGGCTTCATCAAACTCCTCTCCCAGTTTGAAGGATATTTCAGTGTTCTTGAAAGTACTCTGGGTTTTAACGACCACTTTGTCCCCCTCTTTTGCGATGATAACGGTTGGTTTGGTCACATTTCCGACCTGCCTTGTTGCAAAACCAACACCTGTGAAAGTAATGAAAAAAGGCAATGAGAGAGGTGGGATCATGCAAAATGAATCACCTGACGCGAACTACTGTACATTATGTCATTGAACAAATATACAGGTAATAAATAACTTTTCTAATTATTAGGTTATAACTGTAAAGTCATGAAAACTTACCAAGTGCTTTCATGTACTCATCGAAGTTGTCACTGTCGACCAGTTTCCAGGTGGCACAGAAGGCATCAACCATGATGAAGAGTTAGAGGACCGTGCAATAAGAGAACTGAGGTAAAGTTGATACGGATGGTGCCGGAGTCAATATGAGCTTTTTCACATAAACCTTCATTATTTGTCTGGGGCTTATTAATATGCTCGTAGGGGGTGGAGACTTACTTCCTATTGGCTCAGGAGATACTTTCTGTCTTCTGATTGGTGTTGAGAGCTTGTAAAGCTATGCTTTGATTTTCACTTTACATAGCATATGCCATGCCATGATTTGACACACCTATTGCAAAATACACATATTATATATCAACTGCTTGTGCATTGATTGCAGTTGCAGATCCGTCTTGTTGTGACTTAGAGTAAACATACTAGCTACACTAATCACTGTCCCTGCTCTGCAAGAGAGACGGTAAATGGAATGTGTCAGATCTAGGGCTGAAAACCCACCCAACTGGAATCAGAGTTTGTTTGACAAATCTTTGTCATTAAGTGGATTAATCCACTCTAACAGTCCCATGGGCTTTCTGCATTGAGGACAGTTATTATGCATTCTGTGTGCATTCAAGTACCAATGTATTTGTTTCAGGCAAAGATAGTTCTTCACAGTATCCTAAATCTGAAGGAAAGTAAAAATCAAACATTTATGTCTTACATATTATTGGGTAGGCTATGGATACTGTAATTATTCCATAGCATGATCAGGTTTGGACTATTCTGATCACATATATAACATATGCTATGCATGTATGAATACCATTAGGAGACAATCATCTTTTTAACTAAAGATTGTCAGCATCATTTTCAGTGCTTTGCTTCCAAGAGCTTTGAAATTTGATACAGAGCTTTTTATGTGTAGTTTAATAGAATGTATATATCCCTATTTGAAGAAATATGTCTCCTTGATGTATTGTTTAATATCTACTCAGTAAGTTGCTTTATATTTCATGACAATAAAAAAGGGTGTTAAAAAAATATAATGTATATTTGCCAGTGGATTTTGTAAAAGATCCATTCATGTTGGTGTGAAAGACATGTTTGGTGCCCTCCTCTGGCCAAATCAGTCCCCACCAGACACTATGGCACAATATAAGGAGATATATAAATTACATCTACAAAAACGAACAACATGGTTTAATTTTTCAAGGTACTGTAGCCTTTCATTCGTGGCCAACCACACACATCAATATTCTGGTTCCATGGCTAAGAAAAGCTTTGCTGATGTACTGTATTATTGCAGATGACTAAGAAAGAGTAGGAGAGACAATGTAATCGCCATTTTACTGCCAATGATTAAACAAGGTATCAATTGTTGGTATCAATTTCACTGTGCAATGAGACGCCTCCCTTGTACAAAGACAACACACAATGTTTATTTTATTTTTTATTATAGCATCTGAAAAATATTTACCACAATGCCGTATATAAAGCATTATGTTTATTAGCTGCAGTGGACATTAAAATGCATCTTTAATGGGTGGCAACTATAATGTAAAACTATTTACTGCCCAAAAATACATATCTTTTTTTTGGTTTCTAGTTACTCAGTTGTTAACTATGCATATTCTAACAGTAAAAAAACACACAAAGTAGAGGTTGCACTGTAGTGCTCTAATAAACGACAATTGTAAGATACAAATTTGACTTACATCACCAAGTGGAATGTTTATTATTTTGTTGTGCAAATATAAACATTCCTGCAACTACATTTTGACATTCTGAGAAAAAAATGCATTCATTGGAATAGCTCCGTATGCAAAGTATGTACAAGTCCCTCTTGCTCAAATAAAAATGACATTTTTCAGTCATGCCACTACACCAGTTCACTTCATATGCTAATATGAACCCGGACATAAGTGCAGTTTCATTCTCTGTACATGTAATAAATTATGGGTAATCTTGAACGAATACCCCCTTAACTTATAAAGAAACTGCCTTTTCTTTTTTATAGTGCTCTCCCTTTCTCACCCAAATATTTCAGTTTCCATCATAGGTGTCCTGACATTGCATAGCACAGGGCATGACGATTACAGTTGTCTAGTGAATGGGGTTGGTTTGAAGGGAAGCGGCCATAGTAGAGCCAGTCTCTCTCTTGTTCTCCATCTTCTCTTGTAAGTCAGTTAGCCAGAGACCACGGCCCTATTACGTCCCCTCCGCCTTCTCCTCACCCTCTATAGGGCAATTCGGTGGGCTTCCAGAGGACGTGCACTCTCCGCCTTCTCCTCCATCATCTGAGAAACACACAGAGCAACATTCATCATTTCAGTCAGGAACAGATCTTTGAAAATGCCTTAATGCCCATGTAGTTGAAAATGTTTGCATTCCATTCACAATCCAAACTGTAGCGTATACTTTCCCCTATTTTGTGTTTGCTTCTAAGACATGGAGGATACAGTATCTTGCATTCACAAGATGAAGGGAATATGAGATTGTCAACCTCAGCACCTGACACCTTGAATATCAACAGAGACTAAACTTAACACAGATCCTCACAACTCAACTGCTTTGTTCATGTTCAGCATTTTAATACGGTTTTGAACACTGTCAATGTGAATTACTCTACAGAGAGCCTTCACCATCATTGAGATGACCGTCTTCAGGGAAAATGAGCCAACACAGACTGCTTCTTGACAGACAATTCCTTTCTGTATTTTATAGGGGATTTTTAATTGCACGCAACTGTGATATATCTGGTTCATGCCCTCTACAACATTAGGATCTACAGTATATGCTGCTGGTTGGTTAAATCTGCTTAAATCAAGTCATGAAAAGGCCAATGTGAGTAAGAGAAGGAGATGAATTTCACAAAAGCTATTGTTTGACCATTTGAGCCCTTGTGTGTGTTTGTGTTTATCTGTGTGTGTGTGTGTGTGTGTGTGTGTGTGTGTGTGTGTGTGTGTGTGTGTGTGTGTGTGTGTGTGTGTGTGTGTGTGTATGTGTTTATCTCTGTCTGTCTGTCTGTGTGTGTTGTCTGTCTGTCTGTCTGTCTGTCTGTCTGTCTGTCTGTCTGTCTGTCTGTCTGTCTGTCTGTCTGTCTGTCTGTCTGTCTGTCTGTGTGTGTGTGTGTGTGTGTGTGTGTGTGTGTGTGTGTGTGTGTGTGTTTGTGCATGTGTGCAACCGTGTGTGTGCATAATCTTGTTATTGACTCATACATTAATGCTCAATGGACCAGTCGTTATAGTTGAATGGTGTAACACTGCAGCCACAAAGTGAAAGGGAGCAACGCTGAGTAAAAATGTTATACCTATGAAGCAATATGTGTATTGGCTTTAGTATATAACCAAGACAGCAGCTACTATTCCTGGAGTCCAAACTTCCTGGGCTTTCCCTCACTGATAGACAGTTAGCCCTTTCCAAACTGCCTTTGCGCTATTACTAATAGAGGAAGATGGCTGTTTCTTTCATTTGTTTCCATTTAAAAAGTTAAAGCTGTGGTTCATTTTACATTCTGTTAACGTTCAGATGCCCTTCCCATTAAACCCTGGTTGATTAATGGAAAGCTGGCTGTCCAGACAAGACACTTGATAATGGTGATGGGTACTGGGCTGGCAGGGCCTCACAAAAGCACTCAACAATCTGAGTAAAGAGTTTCTTTAATGACAGTGCTTTATTACGTGTTGCTCCACCACACTTTTTCTATAATGGCTAGATACAGATAAGTATTGTTATGGAAAATTGCATGATTAAAAAAACAGACACAGTACCATCTTTAATATTCACAAAATACTGCTTCTGAAATAAACTGATTCAAATTCTAATTGAAATGTTTCGATTAAAATACTTTGAATTACAATTCAAAGTACAATTCATCTTAATCCATACCAGAGTGAAAGCATGCAATCATGTACTGTAGGCGTATGTCAATTATTGTAAATATCGCAGAAACTTTGCAATCAAGTACTGCATGTAATTGAGAGTAAATTTCACTACCCACCTACAACAGAGAGCTCTGCTAGTTTGTCTGACAGGTCAGCAGGCCCTGCCCCAGTGATATCAGGTACAGCGTTCCTCCGGCCAGTCCTCCCCGTGGCTGCAAAGTCGGTGACAACAGGCTCCACATCAGTCATCGCTGGGCCCTGTTCTCATAGCATAGTCTGGAACACAACAACAAAGTGGAATTTATGTCTAAACATATTGTACCTGGTTGATAACACTGTGCTATGTTTAAGCAATAAGGCCCGAGGAGGTGTGGTATATGGCCAAAATAGCACATCTAAGGGCTGTTCTTAGGCACGACGCAAACCCTCGACGTGCCTTATTGCTATTGTAGACTGGTTACCAAAGTAATTAGAGCAGTAAAAATAAATGCATTGCCATGCGCATGGTATATGGTCTGATATACCACGGCTTTCAGCCAATTAGCATTCAGTGCTCGACCCACCCAGTTTATGAAACTCATTACACAAGCTTTCCGTCACACATTACAATTCAACAGAATATATCTGTGCACATTACAAAGGTAATGAATGTATTGTGCATGCTGCAACACATACATGTTGTAAGGACCGATGCCGGAGATAAGAAGCAGGTACGGGGAGTCAACATTTAATCAGGAACAAACAGGAAACAAGACAGGCACAGCGTTGGCACACGGGTAAACAAGGACATACGACAATCAATGCTGAAGCAGGGAACAGAGCAGGGAACCAGACATATATAGGGAAGGTAATGACAGAGGTGATAGAGTCCAGGTGAGTCCGATAAGCCCTGATGCACGTGATGGGGGAAAGGCAGGTGTGCATAATGATGGTGGCAGGAGTGCACAATGCTGGGGAGTCTGGCGCCCTCGAGCGCCAGGGGGGAAGAGCGGGAGCAGGCGTGACACATGTACATATAATAATAAGCAGTAATAGGCCTTTTATTTTAATGATAATTATCAGAAGAAATCAGTGCATAATTATTTGACTGTGAAAGTTTCATGCTTCTAACTAAATCTATATGGAATGGTATGGTTTAGTTTAGCTTATTATAATCCCCATTAGCTACAGCACATGCAGCAGCTAGTCTCCCTGGGGACCACATAAAACTTACAAATACATTAAAAAGTACAGAACAGTAGGAGACAAGAACAACACAAGATATTAAATTAAATTCAAAATAAAAAATCTAATAAGAGTTATCTGAATGACACCAAGAGACAACAAAACAAGATGTGTCTGTGACATGAACTCTTCAGCAATCTGAAGTACAGTTGACTTCAGTTCACTAATGAACTAATAAGTTCACTAATGAACTTATCCTCTGCATCAGAGGTAACTCTGGGTCTTCCTTTCCTGTGGTGGTCCTCATGAGAGCCAGTTTCATCACAGCACTTGATGTTTTTTTTTGCGACTGCACTTGAATAAACTTTCAAAGTTCTTGAAATTTTCCACATTGATTGCCCTTCATGTCTTAAAGTAATGATGGACTGTCGTTTCTCTTTGCTTATATGAGCTGTTCTTGCCAAAATATGGACTTGGTCTTTTAACAGATAGGGCTATCTTCTGCATGCCAACCCTACCTTGTCACAACACAACTGATTGGCTCAAACGCATTAAGAAGGAAATACATTTCACAAAATAATTTTTAACAAGGCACACCTGTTAATTGAAATGCATTCCAGGTGAGACGATATACATTAGATGTATTATGGATTTGCTGAGGCTCATGTTAAACCATATAGCTCTATGCCCAGGCTTCAGTCAGCTCTCAGGGTTTCTGGGTGGACATCTTCACTGTGATGGGCTTGCTGCAGTAGGGACACTGTCCAAACACTATGTTGAAGCTCTCATGAAACTGGTTGAGAGAATTCCAAGAGTGTGCAAAGCTGCCATCAACGCAAAGGGAAAGGGAAAAGGGTGGCTACTTTGAAGAATCTCTAATATAAAATATATTTTGAATTGTTTAACACTTTTTTATTTACTACACGATTCCATATGTGTTATTTCATAGTTTTGACGTCTTCACTATTATTCTACAATGTAGAAAATAGTTTTTGAAATAAAAAAATAAAAAACATGGGATGATTAGGTGTCCAAACTTTTGACTGGTACTGTATGTCTGTTTGAAGTGTATGCAAATAGATTATGCAAGTGGTTAGGCATTTTCAACACACAAACGTTTCTTAAAAAGACTAGAAGATGTAGTGAATTTCTCCTCAACCCTGGTACAGTACGGTATGGTACACACTGAACCATAATATGAGCACTATAACAGACAATAGTGCTTTCAAAAAGAGCACTGCTTGCCTCAATACCCTGCTCTAAGGACATTTGGTCCCTTAGCTCTAGTCTAAATATCCAGGACCTTCATTACCTTGGCCTAATGACTATTGATTGGTACTACTTTATTACTACAGGGACATTGGTAGACATGTGATCAATACTTAACCATGTGTTATGCAACCTTTCTTGCATGCCATTACTGCAGCTCTATTTCCCCTTAAAATATAGAACTTTGCCTTTTACATTATGGGACCCCATGTAGTAATGGCCCGACAACCAGAAAGTCTCAAAATAATATGCAATGCAGTATACAATTTGACCAGCAGGGGGCTCCTTTCACAGCAGTACAGTACTGAATGACTAAATTACAAATCTACTCTCCATGTTAAACATTCCCTCTTGTTGCTAAATTAATGCAAAATAAAACATATTCCGAGATTTAATTACAGTTTCTCCTGACCTATTCACTATCTTTCAATGGATTACAGTCTCTCCTGGCCTATTCACTATCTTTCAATGGATTACAGTCTCTCCTGGCCTATTCACTATCTTTCATTGGATTACAGTCTCTCCTGGCCTATTCACTATCTTTCAATGGATTACAGTCTCTCCTGGCCTATTCACTATCTTTCATTGGATTACAGTCTCTCCTGGCCTATTCACTATCTTTCAATGGATTACAGTCTCTCCTGGCCTATTCACTATCTTTCAATGGATTACAGTCTCTCCTGGCCTATTCACTATCTTTCAATGGATTACAGTCTCTCCTGGCCTATTCACTATCTTTCAATGGATTACAGTCTCTCCTGGCCTATTCACTATCTTTCAATGGATTACAGTCTCTCCTGACCTATTCACTATCTTTCAATGGATTACAGTCTCTCCTGGCCTATTCACTATCTTTCAATGGATTACAGTCTCTCCTGGCCTATTCACTATCTTTCAATGGATTACAGTCTCTCCTGGCCTATTCACTATCTTTCAATGGATTACAGTCTCTCCTGGCCTATTCACTATCTTTCAATGGATTACAGTCTCTCCTGGCCTATTCACTATCTTTCAATGGATTACAGTCTCTCCTGGCCTATTCACTATCTTTCAATGGATTACAGTCTCTCCTGGCCTATTCACTATCTTTCAATGGATTACAGTCTCTCCTGGCCTATTCACTATCTTTCAATGGATTACAGTCTCTCCTGGCCTATTCACTATCTTTCAATGGATTACAGTCTTTCCTGGCCTATTCACTATCTTTCAATGGATTACAGTCTCTCCTGGCCTATTCACTATCTTTCAATGGATTACAGTCTCTCCTGGCCTATTCACTATCTTTCAATGGATTACAGTCTCTCCTGGCCTATTCACTATCTTTCAATGGATTACAGTCTCTCCTGGCCTATTCACTATCTTTCAATGGATTACAGTCTCTCCTGGCCTATTCACTATCTTTCAATGGATTACAGTCTCTCCTGGCCTATTCACTATCTTTCAATGGATTACAGTCTCTCCTGACCTATTCACTATCTTTCATTGGATTACAGTCTCTCCTGGCCTATTCACTATCTTTCAATGGATTACAGTCTCTCCTGGCCTATTCACTATCTTTCAATGGATTACAGTCTCTCCTGGCCTATTCACTATCTTTCATTGGATTACAGTCTCTCCTGGCCTATTCACGATCTTTCAATGGATTACAGTCTCTCCTGGCCTATTCACGATCTTTCAATGGATTACAGTCTCTCCTGGCCTATTCACGATCTTTCAATGGATTACAGTCTCTCCTGGCCTATTCACGATCTTTCAATGGATTACAGTCTCTCCTGGCCTATTCACTATCTTTCAATGGATTACAGTCTCTCCTGGCCTATTCACTATCTTTCAATGGATTACAGTCTCTCCTGACCTATTCACTATCTTTCATTGGATTACAGTCTTTCCTGGCCTATTCACTATCTTTCAATGGATTACAGTCTCTCCTGGCCTATTCACTATCTTTCAATGGATTACAGTCTCTCCTGGCCTATTCACTATCTTTCATTGGATTACAGTCTCTCCTGGCCTATTCACTATCTTTCAATGGATTACAGTCTCTCCTGGCCTATTCACTATCTTTCAATGGATTACAGTCTCTCCTGGCCTATTCACGATCTTTCATTGGATTACAGTCTCTCCTGGCCTATTCACTATCTTTCATTGGATTACAGTCTCTCCTGGCCTATTCACTATCTTTCAATGGATTACAGTCTCTCCTGGCCTATTCACTATCTTTCAATGGATTACAGTCTCTCCTGGCCTATTCACTATCTTTCATTGGATTACAGTCTCTCCTGGCCTATTCACGATCTTTCATTGGATTACAGTCTCTCCTGGCCTATTCACGATCTTTCATTGGATTACAGTCTCTCCTGGCCTATTCACTATCTTTCAATGGATTACAGTCTCTCCTGGCCTATTCACTATCTTTCAATGGATTACAGTCTCTCCTGGCCTATTCACGATCTTTCATTGGATTACAGTCTCTCCTGGCCTATTCACTATCTTTCATTGGATTACAGTCTCTCCTGGCCTATTCACTATCTTTCATTGGATTACAGTCTCTCCTGGCCTATTCACTATCTTTCAATGGATTACAGTCTCTCCTGGCCTATTCACTATCTTTCAATGGATTACAGTCTCTCCTGGCCTATTCACTATCTTTCAATGGATTACAGTCTCTCCTGGCCTATTCACGATCTTTCATTGGATTACAGTCTCTCCTGGCCTATTCACTATCTTTCAATGGATTACAGTCTCTCCTGGCCTATTCACTATCTTTCATTGGATTACAGTCTCTCCTGGCCTATTCACGATCTTTCAATGGATTACAGTCTCTCCTGACCTATTCACTATCTTTCATTGGATTACAGTCTCTCCTGGCCTATTCACTATCTTTCAATGGATTACAGTCTCTCATGACCTATTCACTATCTTTCATTGGATTACAGTCTCTCCTGGCCTATTCACTATCTTTCAATGGATTACAGTCTCTCCTGGCCTATTCACTATCTTTCAATGGATTACAGTCTCTCCTGGCCTATTCACTATCTTTCAATGGATTACAGTCTCTCCTGGCCTATTCACTATCTTTCAATGGATTACAGTCTCTCCTGGCCTATTCACGATCTTTCATTGGATTACAGTCTCTCCTGGCCTATTCACTATCTTTCAATGGATTACAGTCTCTCCTGGCCTATTCACTATCTTTCATTGGATTACAGTCTCTCCTGGCCTATTCACTATCTTTCAATGGATTACAGTCTCTCCTGGCCTATTCACTATCTTTCAATGGATTACAGTCTCTCCTGGCCTATTCACGATCTTTCAATGGATTACAGTCTCTCCTGGCCTATTCACTATCTTTCATTGGATTACAGTCTCTCCTGGCCTATTCACTATCTTTCAATGGATTACAGTCTCTCCTGGCCTATTCACTATCTTTCATTGGATTACAGTCTCTCCTGGCCTATTCACTATCTTTCAATGGATTACAGTCTCTCCTGGCCTATTCACTATCTTTCAATGGATTACAGTCTCTCCTGGCCTATTCACTATCTTTCATTGGATTACAGTCTCTCCTGGCCTATTCACTATCTTTCATTGGATTACAAATAGGTTTTAATAGCAGAAATAAATATTGCCAGTCGCTTGACATGGGTACGAGTCCCGGTCGGGGCTACCCCTTGAATTCGCTACAATACCATACACACTTAGACACCCTATACATTACAAAAAAAACATATCCTACCTCCAAGAACACAACACACACACATGCATGCACACACATACATTTGCGCGCACACACTCACATCCTTACACTCACTCACACACACACACACACACGCACACGCACACGCACACACACACACACACACACACACACACACACACACACACACACACACACACACACACACACACACACACACACACACACACACACACACACACACACACACACTAGTCATCATTCAACAGAAGGTGCATCACCTCTAATGGGAGTATCAGTCCCGTAGATGATAAGCACTCGCTGGATGTCACAACATTTAGAATTGAATCAAACCCCCCTTAGTCAAGACAGGCAATTCTTGCATTAGATTTGTCGCTATTATTAACAGGGCTCCAGCATAACACCTGGGGCACAGGTGAAAGATGGAATATGGGGGAGACCTTAGTCAGAATATGGGCCAGAGCCAAGCAGGGCCATTTAGACCAAAAATGTAATTGTCTTTACTTAGTGTTATGTAAACATTCACTAGGTGAACAACACTTCTTAAATGGGCCCTCTAATCCTCATAGCTCCCTCTCCTTTATCTGTGGCCAGCTTTGGAAGACATGTTGTGCTGGTTAAGCAGTGTGGCCCTAAAGGCCCTGTGTGTGCTGAGATACTCTGAGGAGTGTGTTTAAAGGCCCACTGCTAAACACAGGCATCCATAACTGTGTGTGACTACAGATAGACTGCTGTATTTGGACTTGGGTCCATACAACAGAAGGCTCTGGGTAGCAGTGGAACCCACAGTGCCCTCGCAGAGTGGAAGCAGCAGGAACTGGTGTTGGCATTCTTCTCCATGCAGTCTTCCACTCATCTATGTCCACTGGAATAAAATGAGCTGTGTGCATTGCCAGCAGGCCCCTGTGCCAAGCAGCCAATGAGAGAGAGAGTCCAGTCCCAGAAGGCAAGAGGGAGGCATCAGCTTGTGTGTGTTTGACTGAGAACATCGCCCGCCCATTGCTGTTAGAAACACAAGCTTATCTCCGTATGGTTGAGCTTGCTGGAGGGCGTTGTAAAGCATCATGTGCATATGTGGGTTGAAAGGTGTAGGTGTGTAAAGGCTTATGTTATCACAATCAGAAAGGATCACAGTTTAGACCACTAAAGACTAACATATCCTAGTTAATCAACAAACATATTCCCCTCGAAAGTATGCAAAGAAGGAAGTCAAATATCTTGAAAATCAACACCTTAACACAGACATGACCTAATAACAACCCCTCTAAAAAAAAGACTGCTACTCCAACTCATCCCAAACCATCTCAATTGGGTTGAGGTCAGGTGATTGTGAGGCCAGGTCATCTGATGCAGCACTCCATCACTCTCCTTCTTGGTCAAATAGCCCCTACACAGCCTGGAGGTGTGTTTGGGCCATTGTCCTGTTGAAAAACAAATGATAGTATGCCCTAAGAGCAAACCAGATTGTATGGCGTAACGCTGCAGAATGTTGTGGTAGCCATGCTGGTTAAGTGTGCCTTGAATTCTAAATAAATCACAGACAGTGTCACCAGCAAAGTACCCCCAAACCCCCACACCATCACACCTCCTCCTCCTCCATACTTCACGGTGGGAATGACACATGCAGAGATAATCCGTTCACATACTCTTTGAACCAAAAACTCTTGGAACCGTTCACATACTCTTGGAACCAAAAATCTCAAATCTGACCTCATCAGACCAAAGGACAGATTTCCACCGGTCTAATGTCCATTTCTGATGTTTCTTGGCCCAAGCAAGTCTCTTCTTGTTATTGGTGTCCTTTAGTGTCCTCCTGCTCTTAGACCTTAGTGCTGCTTTTGATACCATCGATCACCACATTCTTTTGGAGAGATTGGAAACCCAAATTGGTCTACACGGACAAGTTCTGGCCTGGTTTAGATCTTATCTGTCAGAAAGATATCAGTTTGTCTCTGTGAATGACTTGTCCTCTGACAAATCAACTGTAAATTTCGGTGTTCCTCAAGGTTCCGTTTTAGGACCACTATTCTTTTCACTATATATATTTTACCTCTTGGGGATGTCATTCGAAAACATAATGTTAACTTTCACTGCTATGCTGATGACACACAGCATAGCAGCACTTTTCACACAGTACATTTCAATGAAACATGGTGAAGCCCCAAAATTGCCCTCGCTCGAAGCCTGTGTTTCAGAAATAAGGAAGTGGATGGCTGCAAACTTTCTACTTTTAAACTAGGACAAAACAGAGATGCTTGTTCTAGGTCCCAAGAAATAAAGAGATCTTCTGTTGAATCTGACAATTAATCTTAATGGTTGTACAGTCATCTCAAATAAAACTGTGAAGGACCTCAGCGTTACTCTGGACCCTGATCTCTCTTTTGACGAACATATCAAGACTGTTTCAAGGACAGCTTTTTTCCATTTACGTAACATTGCAAAAATCAGACATATTCTGTCCAAAAATGATGCAGAAAAATTAATCCATGCTTTTTTTACTTCTCGGTTAGACTACTGCAATGCTCTACTTTCCGGCTACCTGGACAAAGCACTAAAAAACTTCAGTTAGTGCTAAATACGGCTGCTAGAATCATGATTAGAACCAAAAAATTTGATCATATTAATTCAGTGCAAGCCTCCCTACACTGGCTTCCTGTCAAGGCAAGGGCTGATTTCAAGGTTCTACTTGCTAACCTACAAAGCATTACATGGGCTTGCTCCTACCTATCTCTCTGATTTGGTCCTGCCGTACATACCTACACGTACGCTATGGTCACAAGACGCAGGCCTCCTAATTGTCCCTAGAATTTCTAAGCAAACAGCTGGAGGCAAGGCTTTCTCATATAGAGCTCCATTTTTATGGAATGGTCTGCATTCCCATGTAAGAAACGCAAACTCGGTCTCAACCTTTAAGTCTTTACTGAAGACTCATCTCTTCAGTGGGTCATATGCTTGAGTGTAGTCTGGCCCAGGAGTGTGAAGGTGAACGGAAAGGCTCTGGAGCAACGAACCGCCCTTGCTGTCTCTGTCTGGCTGGTTCCCATCTTTCCACCGGGATTCTCTGCCCCTAACCCTATTACAGGGGCTGAGTCACTGGCTTATTGGTGCTCTTTCATGCCGTCCCTAGGAGGGGTGCGTCACTTGAGTGGGTTGAGTCACTGATGTGATCTTCCTGTCTGGGTTGGGGCCCCCCCTTGGGTTGTGTCGTGGCGGAGATATTTGTGGGCTATACTCGGCCTTGTCTCAGGATGTTAAGTTGGTGGTTGAAGATATCCCTCTAGTGGTGTGGGGGCTGTGCTTTGGCAAAGTGGGTGGGGTTATATCCTTCCTGTTTGGCCCTGTCTGGGGGTATTATCGGATGGGGCCACAGTGTCGCCTGACCCCTCCTGTCTCAGCCTCCAGTATTTATGCTGCAGTAGTTTATGTGTCGAGGGGCTAGGGTCAGTTTGTTATATCTGGAGTACTTCTCCTGTCTTATCCGGTGTCCTGTGTGAATTTAAGTATGCTCTCTCTAATTCTCTCTCTCTTTCTTTCTCTCTCTCGGAGGACCTGAGCCCTAGGACCATGCCTCAGGACTACCTGGCATGATGACTCCTTGCTGTCCCCAGTCCACCTGGTCGTGCTGCTGCTCCAGTTCCAACTGTTCTGCCTGCGGCTATGGAATCCGTACCTGTTCACCGGACGTGTTACCTGTCCCAGACCTATTATTTGACCATGCTGGTCATTTATGAACATTTGATCATCTTGGGCTAACCCATCTAACCCTACTTCAACTCTGAGAAACATTTATTTGAGCTGCAATCTGAGGTGCAGTTAACTCTAATGATCTTATCCTCTGCAGCAGAGGTAACTCTGGGTATTCCTTTCGTACCTTGTCACAACACAACTGATTGGCTCAAATGCATTAAGAAGGAAATAAGTTCCACAAATTAACTTTTAACAAGGCACACCTGTTAATTGAAATGCATTCCAGGTGAGCTCCTCATGAAGCTGGTTGAGAGAATACCAAGAGTGTGCCAAGCTGTCATCAAGACAAAGGGTGGCTACTTTGAAGAATCTAAAATATATTTTGATTTGTTTAACACTTTTTTCGTTCCATATGTGTTATGTCATAGTTTTGATGTCTTCACTATTATTCTACATGGTAGAAAATAGTACAAATAAAGAAAAACCCTGGAATGAGTAGTTGTGTCCAAACCTTTGACTGGTACTGTATATATTATGCCCCCCACACACACACACTTATAAAAAACAATGTTGTGCTCCTGTGTCATGTAGTCTGCTCTCACAACCTTTGTCATCAAAGCTTTGACATTTTAGTGTCACTTGAACTAAAGGCTGAAACAGAATACAGTCTCACTCTGTCCATCAGTGCTGGTGGGACCAATGTGGAGTGATGACCTAGAGCAGCTTGGCCGAGTGTGATAAGAGTAACGGCCATGGAAGCTCCTCCTCCTGTGTCAGCACAGCAAACAACACGCAAAGCCGCCCCAGCCAATTTACTCAGTGACAATGGCTTAAAAGAGAACCATGCCATGTGAAATCGCTGATTACTCTAGGCTAGGCTGACCTTGAAGCTCAAACATCCACCTCCACTCATCACCAGCATTGCAGTGTCAACATGTGCATGTACTCATAAAGGAACGTAGTGCTATTTCCACCAACTATTTCTAGAACTTTCTGTAGTATTTTCTCTCTAGGTGAGAAATACAATTTGTTAGCGTATAGTCCACCATAAATTACATTCAACCAGCTGTCATGAAGGCCATTGTTGTGATAAGTTTTTAATGAACAGTATACGTATGTCCGATTCCCAGGAGGCTTAAAGTGACACCACGGCCCAATCAGGACCCTGTCCCTGGGTCCCCCTCTTCCTTTCACTCCACTGAGAGAAGAGAGAGCTCCCAATGTCCGATAATGAGTCGTGTTCAGTGGGAAACTTCAAGGAATGAAGTCACATGGCAGCATTGTGAATGAACAGTTGACTGTTCATTATTCAGGAAGGCCTGGTGGGTCAGGACCTCTCATAACTGTAGCCACACACAAACACAAGAGTCCTGCTCACAGAGCATAGGGAACTGCCTGCCTCTCCACTGCCACAGTTACTCCCTCTGTTACCCTGTCATATAGCAGTGCAACGCATAACATTATATCATTGATCAGGCACCATTATCGAATTATCCACTGAAGTATTCTTGAAAACAATGATTTTCCAGATCCCAGATACTCTACTACAAACAAGAGAAATGGCCTTCCAAGAGACAGTGCCTTATTTATATCTGAGAGATGGCCATCCAATAGTATTTTATCTTGCCCCTATGGGATCTTTATCCAACCCAGTGGTAGCTGTTGACGCCGCTGTGAGTGACAGTGTGGAAGGCTAGCACGTCCTCGGTGTGTCCCTCTCAGCAGGCTCAAAGACTTTTCCCAGCACCCCTCTGTTCAAAAGGGCAGCATGTGACCAGGTGAGCGGTCAGATAAAATGGCCACCACAGAGAGACCCCACCAAGGCACTGAGGACGCCTGCCAAACATAACCGAAAAATACTGTGATAACCTCTGACAATGGCACTGCAGAACATAAATAAAACACAAACAAACACGCTAATAAACAGCCATTTATGGAGAAAATCTCTTTGAATGTTACAGGAGCGTAATGCTTGTTTATGTAACTGATAAGAAAACACATTATATTGCAAAAACATGCAATTAAATTAATCAAAGCAGTACAATATTTGCAGAGACAATGTTATTTCAGCGTTACATGTGTTACTGATCATGTTACACTGCTCATTGGACCTCTTCTATTCAGAAATAAATCCCAGTGGGGGAGGCCACAATATTTCCTTTGTTTTTTCCACCTCATTTTCCTGCTATTTGTCCTTTTGCTTTGGAAAGACGTCATTTGAAACAAAGCCTACAAAGTGACCTCCATATTTTGAAACATAGGGAGGCTAATTAAGTACATGTCTCCCATAGCAGCCAGGAAGAGAAGAGAGCTCTCCTCTTCAATACAGGGCTATATTTGGACAGGCGACCTCCTGCTGAATGGGCTTTAGAGGATACACCTCCCAGGGTTGTTCAAATGTCAGAGCACCAAACTAACAAGTGACTTCAGTGCACTCAAAAGTCACTGAGTAAGGCTCCTCCAGCGTACTTCCAATGGGCTCTAGGGTGCCATTTGGAGAGTTCTAGGGTGCCATTTGGAGGGCTCTAGGGTGCTATTTGGAGGACTCTATGGTGCCATTTGGAGGGCTCTCGGGTGCCATTTGGAGGGCTCTAGGGTGCCATTTGGAGAGCTCTAGGGTGCCATTTGGAGGGCTCTAGGGTGCCATTTGAAGGGCTCTAGGGTGCCATTTGGAGGGCTCTAGGGTGCCATTTGGAGGGCTCTAGGGTGCCATTTGGAGGACTCTAGGGTGCCATTTGGAGGGCTCTAGGGTGCCATTTGGAGGGCTCTCGGGTGCCATTTGGAGGACTCTATGGTGCCATTTGGAGGGCTCTAGGGTGCCATTTGGAGGGCTCTAGGGTGCCATTTGGAGGGCTCTAGGGTGCCATTTGGAGGGCTCTATGGTGCCATTTGGAGGGCTCTAGGGTGCCTTTTGTAGAGCTCTAGGGTGCCATTTGGAGGACTCTAGGGTGCCATTCGGAGTAGAGATCGACCGATTAATCGGCATGGCCGAGTAATTTGGGCCGATTTCAAGTTTTCATAACAATAGGTAACCGGTCTTTTTGGACGCCGATTATGGTCAATTACATTGCAATCCACAAGAAAACTGCGCGGCAGGCTGACCACCTGTTACGCGAGTACAGCGTCAAAAGGACCTTGTGGCTGCAATGAGCCATGGTAAGTTGCTAGCCAGCATTAAACTTATGAACAATATTAACTAGGGAAATTGTGTCACTTCTCTTGCGTTCAGTGCAAGCTGAGTCAGGGTATATGCAACAGTTTGGTCCTGCCTGGCTCGTTTCAAACTGTGTTTCTTCCTAACAAAGACCGTAATGTGCAATGTAACAGCAATATTTAGACTTAGGGTTGCCACCCGACAAAAAGGAATGGTTCCGTATTTCACTGAAAGAATAAACATTTTGTTTTCGAAATGATAGTTTCCGGATTTGACCATATTAATGACCAAAGGCTCATATTTCTGTGTGTTTATCATAATTAAGTCTATGATCTGATATTTGATAGAACAGTCTGACTGAGCGGTGGGTAGGCAGCAGCAGGCTTGTAAGCATTCATTCAAACAGAACTTTACTGCATTTGCGAGCAGCTCATAGCAATGCTTGATGCACAGTGCTGTTTATGACTTCAAGGCTATCAACTCCCGAGATTAGGCTGGCAATACTAAAGTGCCTATAAGAACATCAAATAGTCAAAGGTATATGAAATACAAATGGTATAGAGATAAATAGTTGACGTGTCATAATTCCTATAATAACTACAACCTAAAACTTCTTAACTGGGAATATTGAAGAACTGGGAATATTGAACCAC
This sequence comes from Oncorhynchus keta, assembly GCF_023373465.1. NCBI lineage: Eukaryota > Metazoa > Chordata > Actinopteri > Salmoniformes > Salmonidae > Oncorhynchus > Oncorhynchus keta. Next base: position 64,985,291 of record NC_068439.1, on the reverse strand, counting down.
CAGCTTTCATATGTTCTCATGTTCTGAGCAAGGAACTTAAACGTTAGCTTTTTTACATGGCACATATTGCACTTTTACTTTCTTCTCCAACACTGTGTTTTTGCATTATTTAAACCAAACTGAACATGTTTCATTATTTATTTGAGACTAAATAGATTTTATTTATGTATTATATTAAGTTAAAATAAAAGGGTTCATTGTTCGTTCAGTATTGTTGTATTTTTATGTCACGTTCTGACCTTTATTTCCTTTGTTTTGTATTTATTTTAGTATGGTCAGGGCGTGAGTTGGGTGGGCAGTCTATGTTTGTTTTTCTATGTTTTGGGGTATTTCTATGTTTCGGCCTAGTATGGTTCTCAATCAGAGGCAGGTGTCATTAGTTGTCTCTGATTGAGAATCATACTTAGGTAGCCTGGGTTTCACTGTGTGTTTGTGGGTGATTGTTCCTGTCTCTGTGTTTTGCACCAGATAGGGCTGTTTTTGGTTTTCACACGTTTATTCATATATAGTGTCTTTATAAATTAAACATGAATAACCACCACGCTGCGATTTGGTCCGCCTCTCCTTCACCACAGGAAAACCCTTACATTTCATTATTACAAATATATATAAAAATCGTCCGATTAATCGGTGTCGGCTTTTTTGGTCCTCCAATAATCGGTATCGGCATTAGAAAATCATAATCGGTCGATTTCTATCGGCCCGCCATTTGGAGGGCTCTAGGGTGCCATTTGGGATGCACATATGATCATGGTGCACAAGAAGACTGCATGGGCTGTGCTGTTGAAGTGATGTTTCAATGGCAGGAGATGCCAAAGTGAATCCAGCAGTGTTTTGGGAGACACTGTCCCTCTTCCCCAAATCCCGTCTCTGGATCGCTACCAGGGATTTCACAGAGCAGATCAGTAATAGAAGTCATGCACCATTTAAGTGAACCACATCTTTTCAGTAATGATATGAAACCTTCAGTCATAACATGCCTACCACACATGTCTATTGTGTTGACTCACACCATGATTCATAGTAGATAATGTAAGCTATTAAAACCGATTGCCATGTTGAAGGCTATCACCTATTCAGACAATGTAGATGACTAAATCGGAGGTCGCATCTTGCTTTCCTTCAGTTTTGAAGACGTGACTCACTAACGCAGACCAAGCCAGACGTACAGTATATCTTAATCAGGACTGATTATAATCACCAGTAATTCAGACAGCTAGCAAATACAATCAGCTATAATGATATAACTCATCATTCATAACCACTAAAATACTGTAATCAGAACATCACATAAAACATCCATAGAATATAAACAGATACGGTTGTTTCCCATGCAGACCAAAACATTGTCTTATTCACCTTCATATTCAGTTCTCTTCCTGATAGCACACATAAAATGGTTACCCACACTGAAAGCACTGGTCAAAGCAAATCCCTCCAGGCTTTACTAAAAATCCTTTGAACTGGATAGTCAATTGGATATCTTCTTATGTGCTTTGAAGTGAAGAAAGACAGATTTGCTTTTGAAATAAGACTCCACAACCAAAAGAGCTTTTGAAAACAGCTGCACATGGCTAAGTTGACAATTTATAGAAAATATACAACACATTGATATCTTATTGACGTTGAGCATTGGCAGAAAAAAAATGCATTTTGTCGTTCTATCTATAAAATCTTCTGGATGCCTAAAATAGTCCCACAAAATGTATAAATACCTAAACCAAAAATCAGCAATTAACATTCCTCTCACACCAAACAGTATGTTCCCAGCAAACCGGGAACATTCCCAGGACATTAGCTAACATTCCCATTAATATTTAGTTATGGTGTTATCTGACATTAGGATGATGACATCTCAAAAACATTCATTCAAATAATGTTTTTTTCCCAGGAAATGTTTTAAATTAAATATCCTTGGAATGTTCTCCTAACATCCACTAAAATGTTGTGCACGACATCTGTAACAACCACCACAGAACATTCCCCTAAGGTTGTTTAGGTTTCAACGTAATAAAAAAATGTGTTCTGGAAACATTCTTGCAACCTCAGGCGAATGTTTTATACAAACATTGTATGATCATCAGCACAACCATAATTTTTGTATTATTAGAACTTATGGGGCAACATAATGAATGTACGGTTTGATATACCACGGCTTTCAGCCAATCAGCATTCAGGGCTCGAACCACCCGGTTTATAATTACAATTAATGCATATCTTAGATGCTGGTGGAAGCTGTGACCCATCGTGTTGCCAAGGGTAGCTTAAAAGTTATTATGTACCTCTCCCTCAGGAAGCAGCCTGTGACTTTGAGAAGGCCGTCTCCCTCCACGCTTTGTTGAAAAATCACCTTGGGAAGATTTATGAGGAGTTTAATGTTTGGGAGAGCAAGACTCAGAGAGAGAAAATACACCTGAAAGCCAATTCATTACACACACCTGCCAGAAGAGGCATGTACGCACCCAAACACTGTAACTCCTCTCTCTGGCAGGTCTATGATGGCCTCACCATTAAGTGCTCTGACTGACAGTGACCCTATGAATGGAAAACAGCTCTTTTTGCTCATGCAAGAGTGAATACAATTGAATAATTACTGATATAAGCATATTTGAAGGAAATCTTCATATATTGTACTGTGTATATTCACACACATGCACAGGCATTCACTACAAAGAGTCATATCGATTCACCTACACTTCATGACCAAAGGTATATGGACACCCCTTCAAATTAGTGGATTTGCCTGTTTCAGCCACACCTGTTGCTGACAGGTGTGTATAATTGAGCATACAGCCATACAATCTCCATAGACAAACATTGACAGTAGAATGGCCTTACTGAAGAGCTTAGTGACTTTCAAAATGGCACTGTCATAGTAGGCCACAAAAGCTCACAGAACGGGGCCGCTGGGTGCTGAAGCGAGCAGCGCGTAAAAATCGTCTGTCCTGTTGCACCACTGAGTTCCAAACTGCCTCTGGAAGCAACGTCAGCACAATAACTGTTCATCAGGGGCTTCATAAAATGGGTTTTCATGGCCGAGCAGCGGCACACAAGCCTAAGATCACCATGCACAATTCCAAATGTCGTCTGGAGTGGTCGAAAGCTCGCCGCGAGCAGTCAAAACGCGTTCTCTGGAGTGATGTATTTCGCTTCACCATCTGACAGATGAATCTGAGTTTGACGGATGCCAGGAGAACGCTACCTGCCCCATTGCATAGTGCCAACTGTAAAGTTTGTTGGTGAAGGAAAAATGGTCTGGGGCTGTTTTTCATGGTTCGTGCTAGGCCCCTTAGTTCCAGTGAAGGGGAATCTTAATGCTACAGCATACAATGACATTCTAGATGATTCTGTGCTTCCAACTTTGTGGCAACAGGAAGGCCCTTTTTTTTGTGCACAAAGCGAGGTCCATACAGAAATTATTTGTCGAGATCGGAGTGGAAGACATTGACTGGCCTGCACAGAGCCATGACCTCTACCATCAAACACCTCTTTGGGATGAATTGGAATGTCGACTGCGAGCCAGGCCTAATCATCCAACATAAGTCCCAGACCTCACTAATGCTCTTGTGGCTGAATGGTCCCCGCAGCACTGTTTCAACATCTGGTGGAAAACTTTCCCAGGAGAGTGGAGGCTGTTCTAGCAGCAAAGGGGGAACCAACTCCATATTAATGCTAATGCTAATGTTCGACATATTAATGATGTTCGACGAGCAGATGTCCTCATACTTTTGGCCATGTAGTGTATCTATTTGGCCTCATGTGTAACGGCGTTCTTTGTTTGTAGAAAGAGAGTCGGACCGAAATGCAGCGTGGTGGTTACTCATGACTTTAATGAAGAAAGTGACACATGAAATAACTTCTATAAATACAAAACAACAAACGGAACGTGAAATCTAATTACAGCCTATCTGGTGAAACTACACAGAGACAGGAACAATCACCCACGAAATACAAAGCGAAACCAGGCTACCTAAATACGGTTCCCAATCAGAGACAACGAGAATCACCTGACCCTGATTGAGAACCGCCTCAGGCAGCCAAGCCCATACAACACCCCTACTCAGCCGCAATCCCAATAATACAAAAACCCCATTACGAAATACAACAACATAAACCCATGTCACACCCTGGCCTGACCAAATAATAAAGAAAACACAAAATACTAAGACCAAGGCGTGACATCATGTGAAATAGTACATTTGTAGTAGGCCTACAGACCCTCATTCATAATCAGTCAATCAATACTTCTCTTTCCAATTTCCACAGAAATTATGTTTAAAACAATCCAGATTAACAAGGTGTATTACACATGGAAAGAGAAACAATCATCTCTTTTAATTATCATGGGCTTTAATAAATCATTTGTTTCTTCACATCAGAGAGAATTCTTGCCAGAGGTTGATAACAAACACTTTGTGAATGCCACACTTGTCTTTATATCGGCCCATATGTGTCACAGACTACATTAGCAGACAGGCAGTTTGTTTAGCAGGAAATGAGAGTGCCATTTCAGCAAATCACATAGGGCAGTCTAGAAAAAAACATCCTCCTTGTTTAAGAGTTTACCAGGCAGTTGTGCGGTCGGTTGTGGCCAAACAATGACAGCTAGGCGGTCTGTTTCATATTTGTTATTCCTCATACAGTGTCTTGTTCAACCGCAGATTTATTTTCGAAGTGTAACACAGGATATAAAGCAGAGCGACGAGTACAGCCTAGATTGCTAGTGGTTTATTTTTAGCCTCTGTGATAACTCAGTTCAAATCCAGTGATTTAAGATAACACGATCCTGGTCGTTTTATTGGCCCAAAACTCAGACTTTACACAAGGCTGGATAAAGATAAGGATTAGGCCACAGAGCTGTGTGTCTGTGGGGCTCTTCACCCGGCATTGTGTGTGCTAAGTGAATGATATGTATGGTAATAATCAGACTTACAACGTAGTTTATCTGTGTTTTAAAGACAATCAATGTCTGGTATGGATTGCCAACTGTGGCCCTAGGAACAAGGAACGCAATCTGTGTTGTGGTCTTAAAATGACTCGTTTTGGGATGCACCACTGCACTGTGTAGACTAGAGTAGCATAATTATGGGCACTACCAGTGAGAGCTAAGTGCACTCATCGGTTCCTGCATGTGTATCATGCAATACTGGCACTGCAACATTATAGTACTCCACTGTTCTCTTGTCAGTGACAAACTGGCAGCTGGTGACCCAAAGGGACTTAGATACAGGCAGATGAACATGGACATACCCATAGGGTAGGAACCTCTGAGGAGAGGAATACTGCGGTTCACAGTGGGTCGATGGGCCAATCAGCAGTGTAATGAAGCTTTAATCACTAAACGATCGAATTACTCCAAAACCCTAATCCAGGGATGACCTTAACCACAAAATAAACACAATAATATGGGATTTTATTGTTTTGTTGTTTAACCACCTAACCCATGGCTCCTTTCATTACCAAAATGCCAGAGGTTTAAGGGGCTAAAAAGGGCAAAATGCGACCCAATAGTATGAATAAAGCATTAGTAATACATCCAATACATAGTTTAGTCTTATTGTCAATATGTCACAGAGAGAACATATGTGTGCAGCAGTCTCTGCAAGCTGTTCTGTCTCTGGCAGAGTGGTCCAGAATGCCAATGTGATAGATTTTGATACATACCCCCCCCCCCACGCCCACAAGGACCTGTTTGTCTTCCACAGAGGGACCGATTTGTGATAATTTTATTGACTCAACAGTGAGAGGAGCGAGAGCATGCTTGGCTATGTGCTAAAACTGAGCCGGTTTCACAAGAGCCAATTACTGTACTGCTGACTGAGCTGAGAGAGAGCCAGGCAGAAGAGAGGAATGATGGGAAAAAGGATCCCTCCTGGGGCATTGCCATTGAAATACCAGCACAGAAACTGTCAAAGACAATCACAGGCGCCTTGATGACACTTGATGAAAAAAAATACTTCAAACAGAGTGAGCTACAACTGTTACAAAAAAATATTTCCTGAGTCGCAGCTTGCAGGTAGTTAAAGATGTCCAAATTGAAATATCACCTATTGACAGTGTTTACCTGACTAATCCCTTCAGACACCATCTTTAAAAGACGTTGTTGGTCTCTGGGGCTTTCAGGTAGGGGTGTCTTCGATCAAACACTCTTGATGAAAGTGATTTAGTTACACCTTCCACTTTATTTGTTTGATACAACAGGCACAGTTTCTCTTCGCATTTGTTTTAACAGACGTGCCTGAGAAAAACAATTCATGTGTAGACACGACACAATGTGACAACAGGAAAATAAGTGATACCAAACTGCACTTTTCATTCCCATGTGTGTAATTACACATACTAGTAGACAGACACCATTGGTAATTCTCTGTCATCAACACAGCCAATTAAGAGGATAATACAAATGGGACGCACCTGGATCCTCCTAGGCTCATTAACTGAATGTTTTTTTAAAGTACAGTCACGATTGACCATATTGGAATCACCTACTGTGACATTTAGATCCTGAGTGACAGGCTGGCAGATGATGTATGACACTAGTTCACTTGAATAATGAATAGTAATAACTGCATATCTAACACCGGACAAGCTCCAGTTAGCAGGAATATAGGCCTATAGGCAGCAGCCAGCTAGGGACAGACAAACCCCACCTCTAACGTTAAAAGGGTAAACAGCGTTCTTCACCTCCCTCTTTACATTTCCAGAAAATAATGAGAAGGACATAGTGTTGTGAGGTGAAGGGGCACCCGTCTCGAGTCTATTTGAGTCAGTGCTGCCCAGAGGAAGCAGAGGGGTTGTAAATACTATGTCCCCTGCAACTTCATCCGTCACTCTGGATATCCGTTAACAACATTTCATTTCTACTTTTAGTATCCTCTTTAGAAAATACAGCAGTCAGTAGACAACAACAGCCTGGTCCAAGCTGAGTGGCACTGTTTGAATGTTAAAATGACACACGACAATATGGTGGAGAAGGTCAGACAGATTGTACGAGAGGGTCTGGAAATTACGTTACACAGGATTCTAAAGACTAGAGTAAGAAGGAGGGTGGGGGTGTATGCCTTATGATTAATGAGTCGTGGTGTGGTCATAACAACATACAGGAACTCAAGTCCTTCTGTTCACCTGTCCTAGAATTCCTTACAATCAAATGCCGACAGCAATATCTACCAAGAGAATTCTCTTCGATTATAATCACAGCTGTGTATATCCCCCCAAGCAGACACCTCGACGGCACTGAAATAACTTCATTGGACTCTATGTAAACTGGAAACCACATATCCTGAGGCAGCATTTATTGTAGCTGGGGATTTTTAACAAGGCTAATCTGAAAACAAGGCTCCCTAAATTTTATCAGCATATCGAATGCACAAACCTGGGCTGGCAAAATTCTGAAAATCTAACCACGACTCCATTTTGTTATTCCCAGCCTATAGACAGAAACTAAAACAGGAAGCGCCAGTGCTCAGGTCTGTTCAACACTGGTCCGACCAATCTGATTCCACACTTCAAGATTGCTTCGATCACGTGGACTGGGACAACAACATTGATGTAATATGCTGATTCGGTGAGCAAATGTATTAGCAAGTGTATCTGTGATGTTGTACCCACTGTGACTATTAAAACCTTCCCCAACCAGAATCTGTGGATTGATGGCAGCATTTGCGCAAAACTGAAAGCACAAACCACTGCTTTTAATCATGGCAAGGTGACCGGGAACATGAACGAATACAAACAGTGTAGCTATTCCCTCCGCAAGGCAATCAAACAAGCTAAGCGTCAGTATAGAGTAGAGTCACAATTCAACGGCTCAGACACGAGACGTGTGTGACAGGGTCTACAGTCAATCATGGATTACAAAGAGAAAACCAGACCCGTCACGGACACCGACGTCTTGCTCCCAGACAAACTAAACAACTTCTTTGCTCGCTTTGAGGACAATACAGTGCCACTGACACGGCCCGCTACCAAAACCTGCAGGCTCTCCTTCACCGCAGCCAACGTGAGTAAAATATTTAAACGTGTTAATCCTCGCATGGCTGCCAGCCCAGACGGCATCCCTAGCCACGTCCTCAGAGCATGCGCAGACCAACTGGCTGGTGTGTTTACGGACATATCCCGCACCTTAAAAGCGGTAGACCTGCCACTTTCAAGGTGCGGGACTCTAACCCGGAAGCTTACAAGAAATCCTGCTATGCCCTCCGACGAACCATCGAACAGGCAAAGCGTCAATACAGGGCTAAGATTGAATCATACTACACCAGCTACGATGCTGGTCTTATGTGGCAGGGCTTGCAAACTATTACAGACTACAAAGGAAGCACAACCCCGAGCTGCTCAGTGACACGAGCCTACCAGACAAGCTAAATCACTTCTATGCTCGCTTCGAGGCTAGCAACACTGAGGCATGCATGAGAGCATCAGCTGTTCCGGACGACTGTGTGATCACGCTCGCCGTAGCCGACGTGAGTAAGACCTTTAAACAGGTCAGCATACACAAGACTGCAGGGCCATACGGATTACCAGGATGTGTTCTCCGGGCATGTGCTGACCAACTGGCAGGTGTCTTCACTGACATTTTCAACATGTTCCTGATTGAGTCTGTAATTTCAAGCAGACCACCATAGTCCCTGTGCCCAAGAACACAAAGGCAACCTGCCTAAATGACTACAGACCCGTAGCACTCACGTCCGTAGCCATGAAGTGCTTTGAAAGGTTGGTAATGGCTCACATCAACACCATTATCCCAGAAACCCTAGACCCACTCCAATTTGCATACCTGCCAAACAGATCCACAGATGATGCACTCTATTGCACTCCACACTGCCCTTTTCCACCTGGACAAAAGGAACTCTTATGTGAGAATGCTATTCATTGACTACAGCTCAGTACCATAGTACCCTCAAAGCTCATCACTAAGCTAAGGATCCTGGGACTAAACACCTCCCTCTGCAACCGGATCCTGGACTTCCTGTTCTCTCTAGTACCACATGGCAAGCGGTACCAGAGTGCCAAGTCTAGGACAAAAAGGCTTCTCAACATTTCTTACCCCCAAGCCATAAGACTCCTGAACAGGTAATCCAATGGCTACCCGGACTATTTGCATTATGTGCCTCCCCCCTACAACCCCTCTTTTACGCTGCTGCTACTCTCTGTTTATCATATATGCATAGTCACTTCAAAGCTGGGACCGAGAGACTGAAAAACAGCTTCTATCTCAAGGCCATCAGACTGTTAAACAGCCATCACTTGAGTGGCTTCTGCCAACATACTGACTCAAATCTCTAGCCACTTTAATAATAAAAAATAGCTTGTAATAAATGTATCACTAGTCACTTTAAACAATGCCACTTAATATAATGTTTACATACCCTACATTACTCATCTCACATGTATAAACTGTACTCTATACCATCTACTGCCTCTTGCCTATGCCGTTCGGCTGTTCAGCCATCGCTCATCCATATATTTATATGTACATATTCTTATTCATTCCTTTACACTTGTGTGCATAAGGTAGTTATTGTGAAATTATTAGATTACTTGTTAGAGATTACTGCACGGTCGGAACTAGAAGCACAAGCATTTCGCTACACTCGCATTAATATCTGCTAACCATGTGTATGTGACCAATAACATTTGATTTGATTTGATGGTGGGAAGGTCAGACAGATTGTACGAGAGGGTCTGGAAATGACGTTACACAGGATTCTAAAGACTAGAGTAGGCAGTCGACAGATTTAAGATTAGAATGTGTCTGCAATCTCTTCTTTCTCCATATCATAATCAACACATTTCCCCGGGCTGGCTTATTATTCTTCCAAGCATGTGGTCTCTCAGGGCAGGTGTTGACTGGTACAGTAGATGTGTTGATGGTGGGTGTGGAGGGAATAACATGGTGCTTACCGTCTACTCAGCAGGAGTTAGAGAGTCAGAGCACTGGCATGAAATGCATGCTGCAACCAATAATAAACCTAGTGCTTGGAGGTCACCATAACTACAACATCTTACTGCATGATGCATGATGGCCAAACACTATTTTAAACCATGGGGTTGAATTTTGTGATAAGAAAGCTGCTGGCTGACATTCATCGTAAACAGCTCATTCAATAGACAAGACCCATGTTTATACAACCATGCTTTATTTAATCAGCAGGAGAATATCAACAAAAGTGAAAAGGAAACATTGATTAATATGATCATGTTTGTTCCTTGTGATTGCACTGCAGTCAGGTCATTGAAATAAGCTATTTATTGCATTAAAGAAAATCAGCCAAGTAGACGACAGGTAGACAGAGGGACAGACCATTGTATTTGAGATAGGTATGCGGGGTTTTCAAGTATTCAATAGCCATCAAAGGCAAACGTCATTGGGGAAGACAGGAGAGGAGGATGTGTCATTCAAATAAAACGCATTTATGATCAAATAATAGCATATGCCTTTTAATGATCCTGATAATCAATCAATCCCAAGTGGCATATGTATGACTGATATTCGTTGATATTCTTCTGCATCACATACAACATGTTTTTTTACATAACAATGGAATACATGTGCAACGAATCCATCAATTGACAAAAAGGTTGCTCTCACACATCTCTGTGCATTGTAGCCTTTATGCATGACATTGCATAAGGCATGGTCATGCGTTGAATTTACATGACCAACATTTTCTGGTTGCAGGTTTCAACAGCAAGCAATGACAATAATAACCAGCTGAATTAAAAACTTGTAGTAGCCTACAATCTGCTGTAGCCTATAACTTGCCCATAAATTAGGCTACAGCAGATTGTAGGCTATTTGTCGGCATTTGGCAACAACCTGACGACGAGAAACCTGCCAAAATAAGATATATTGTGACACCTACTTACCCAATGTGTAGAACAATGACTGTTAAGAGAATGTTATTTATTTGCGCTCCAACGAAATATATATTTCACCATCGACAACCCATGGAAAGGACTCGGTGCACACAGTCTGCCCTCATCGTGATTTCCTCTACTCTCTTTATTTAAGTGCGAGGATAACTATCTCCGCCGCGGTGACATCACACAGAACGATATTTTTTTTTTATCACCCAGAACTAGTATTCTACCAGCAGCACAAATGATGACGTCACGTTCTTTCGGAAATGAAGAAACCTTCCAAATAAAAGCAATGTTATGGTTAGTAGAGACTCTACTGAGTATTTCCCACACCACTTTATCTGAGACAGATAGTAAAGTTCTCTCTCTGTATCCCATGTACAGTCTATTACAGTGTATTGCATTGGGCTATGGAGCTGGTGGAGAACGAAGTGCTGCTGGATATGTTTAATACAGTCCCCATCCCAAACTACACATATTTGGTTAGTAGAGGAACTACTGAGTATTTCCCACCCCAATTTAGCTGAGACAAGTAGAAAAGTATTTTCTCTACAACCCAAAAAGTATCCCATATACCGTATATTGCATTGCAGTGAATGAAGTGGGGAAGTAAGGAGTCACCAGTACTCTGTATTGTCACGGATTCCTCCGGTACTGATGTTGACACTCTGTTCACCAGCTCCTGAGGTCTATATCACCAGCCTTCTAGGCGTCACTGAACTGGATCATTACCACCAACCCTGGACTGTCTTGTCTCATTAAGCACACCTGGTTCCCATTCCCCCTGATTAGTATGTGTATATATGTGCCCTCTGTTCATGTTGATTATTGTTCCATGTCCGTTGGTGTTGTGAGTACCTGTGTGCTGTTCTATTGGCTTGTGTACTAGTGTTATTACGTGTCTCGTCCCATGTATTTATTAGAGGTTTACATCTCACTCTTTGTTTGGGTTAAAGCCCTGTGTTTTATATATATATATATATATACACACAGTGGGGCAAAGTATTTAGTCAGCCACCAATTGTGCAAGTTCTCCCACTTAAAGCTGAGAGAGGCCTGTCATTTTCATCAGGTTCAACTATGACAGACAAAATGAGAGAAGAAAATCACATTGTAGGATTAATTAATTTATTTGTAAATTATGGTGGAAAATAAGTATTTGGTCAATAACAAAAGTTTATCTCAATACTTTGTTATATACCCTTTGTTGGCAATGACAGAGGTCAAATGTTTTCGCTAAGTCTTCACAAGGTTTTCACACACTGTTGCTGGTATTTTGGCCCATTCCTCTATGCAGATCTCCTCTAGAGCAGTGATGTTTTGGGACTGTTGCTGGGCAAACTTATTTCTTTCATCACATTCCCAGTGGGTCAGAAGTTTGAATGTACCTGTCATACAATGAGCGAGACAGGCCTATTTCAGTCATTGCAAAGTCTAATGGAATAAGGTATCCTACCAAATGAATGCTTTAATTCATTTCTTGTGTAGTGGTTCATCTATTTGTAGAATATGCCTATGCATCACTGAACACTAGGTGATGTGTCACCTCCACAATTGCTCTCTTCCCAGAAATAAAATGAGCAATGAGGTTTTCTGGAAACGTACTCAATTATGAAATGTAACACTGAATCCTAGACCAGACAGCCAAAGAAAAAATGAATTTCATGACATAATTGTGATATTAAATATGCATGGGAGGACAGGGAACATATGCACCCCTTTTCAGCTGGAGAAAACACAGACTAACTAAACTGGGACAAAGCCACTGCAATGTTGGAGCTAGAAACATGAGCATTTCACTGCAGCTGCAATAGCATCTGCAAAATATGTGTATGAGACAAATCAAATTTAAATTTGATTAGCAGCACAATTTTGTGTTGTGAACCATGTTGTAACGGCTTTCCTCCTGGGAAGGAGAGGCGGAACAAAATGCAGCGTGGTTAAAGTTCATGTTTTTAATAGGAAAACTCAACATGAACATAATACAAAACAATAACCGTGTGGCAAAACCGAAACAGCCTTATCTGGTGCAACAAACACACAGACAGGAAACAACCAACCACAAAACAGGCTACCTAAATATGGTTCCCAATCACAGACAATGACTAACACCTGCCTCTGATTTGAGAACCATATCAGGCCCAAACACAGAAACGGACAAACTAGACATCCAACATAATGCCCACTCAGATCACACCCTGACCAAACAAAACATAGGTATGTCTCTATGGTCAGGGTGTGACACATGTAATGATGCAAATCCATTTCAAGAGTCTCAAATGGTTGGGGGGTCTTGTGATGGTGAGAAAAGTGTTATGCATGAATTTCCCCTAGACGTTCCTATTCTACTAAATCATTAGTGTCAGGCTATAGTCAGAGTTTCTTTGCTATAGTAGCTTGGAGAGGTAAAACGAACTGCCTCACTCAATACATGACGACTCTTGATAGAATTAGGCTACGGTGTCCCTAATCTTTCCTGATTCCCATTAATGCAATTAGTTTTATGAGTACTGTCTGAACAACAAGGCTCGTGCGAGGCTACTTCTGAAACTCAAAGCACTCATGGATGACTTCCTAATGCTCCATATCCAGAATATGTGTTTATCCAAAATAGCCTAAAGGTGATAGAGCTACCAAATATCTGATCTAACATCATGGTTGATTTGTCGACTGTGAACTTTAACAGTAGCCCTTCGCTCACTGAAAAAGCCATGCATGAATCATACTTATTTCCCACACATTCTCTTTTTCTCTATCCGCAGCATTTGTGCTCAGGGGGTATTTACATGTTCAATGTGACTCTATTATTAAAATTAGAAAACAGCTAAGAAGTAAGTCAATTCAACGTGATAGGAAAATGCAATTAGGACAAGTTATTTTCTTCTTAAATCAAATAAAATGTTATTTGTCACATACACATGGTTAGATGTTAATGCGAGTGTAGCGAAATGCTTGTGCTTCTAGTTCCGACTGCAATAACAAGTAATCTAACCTAACAATTTCACAACAACTACCTTATACACACAAATGTAAAGGAATGAATAAGAATAGGTACTTAAAAATATATGAATGATCGATGGCCGAACGGCATAGGCAAGATGCAGTAGATGGTATAGAGTACAGTATATACACATGAGATGAGTAATGTAGGGTATGTAAACATTATATAAAGTCGCATTGTTTAAAGTGGCTAGTGATACATTTATTACATAATTTTTGTTCATTATTAAAGTGGCTAGAGATGAGTCAGTGTGTTGGCAGCAGCCACTCAATGTTAGTGGTGGCTGTTTAACAGTCTGATGGCCTTGAGATAGAAGCTGTCAGTCTCTCGGTCCCCGCTTTGATGCACCTGTACTGACCTCGCCTTCTGGATGATAGTAGGGTGAACAGGCAGTGGCTCGGGTGGTTGATTACCTTTTTGGCCTTCCTGTGACATCGGGTGGTGTAGGTGTCCTGGAAGGCAGGTAGTTTGCCCCCGGTGATGCGATGTGCAGACCTCACTACCCTCTGGAGAGCCTTACGGTTGTGGGCGGAGCAGTTGCCGTACCAGGTGGTGACACAGCCCGACAGGATGCTCTTGATTGTGCATCTGTAAAAGTTTGAGTGTTTTTGCTGACGAGCTGAATTTCTTCAGCCTCCTGAGGTTGAAGAGGCGCTGCTGCACCATCTTCACCACGCTGTCTTCGTGGGTGGACCATTACCTGGACCAGGTACTTAAAACTTTCCACCTTCTCCACTACTGCTCCCTCTGCTGTTTCCTGAAGTCCATGATCGTCTCCTTTGTTTTGTTGACATTGAGTGTGAGGTTATTTTCCTGACGCCACATTCCGAGGGGCCTCATCTTCTCCCTGTAGGCCGTCTCGTCGTTGTTGGTAATCAAGCCTACCACTGTAGTGTCGTCTGTAAACTTGATGATTGAGTTGAATGCGTGCATGGCCACGCAGTCATGGCTGAACAGGGAGTACAGAAGAGGGATCCAGTGTTGAGGATCTGTGGGATGGAGATGTTTTTACCTACCCTCACCACCTGGGGGTGGACCGTCATGAAGTGCAGGACCCAGTCGCACAGGGTGAGGTCGAGACCCAGGGTCTCGACCTGGGGTATTATGGAGGGTATTATGGTGTTAAATGCTGAGCTGTAGTCGATGAACAGCATTCTTACATAGGTATTCCGCTTGTCCAGCTGGGTTAGGGCAGTGTGATTGCGATTGCGTTGTCTGTGGACCTATTATAGCAGTAGGCAAATTGGAGTGGGTCTAGGGTGTCAGGTAGGGTGGAGGTGATATGGTCCTTGACTAGTCTCTCAAAGCACTTGATGATGACGGAAGTGAGTGCTACGGGGCGATAGTCATTTAGCTCAGTTACCTTCGCTTTCTTGGGAACAGGAACAATGGTGGCCCTCTTGAAGCATGTGGGACCAGCAGACTGGGATAAGGATTGATTGAATATGTCTGTAAACACACCAGCCAGCTGGTCTGCGCATGCTCTGAGGAAGCGGCTGGGGATGCCGTCTGGGCCGGCAGCGTTGCGAGGGTTAACACGTTTAAATGTTTTACTCACGTTGGCTGCAGTGAAGGAGAGCCCACAGATTTTTGATAGCGGGCCATGTAGTGACACTGTGTTGTCCTCAAAGCTAGCAAAGAAGTTGTTTAGTTTGTCTGGGAGCAAGACAAACTAAACAAGACATTGTGGTCCGAGACAGGTCTGGTTTTCCATTTGTAGTCAGTGATTGACTGTAGACCCTGCCACACCTCTTGTCTGAGCCATTGAATTGCGACTCTACTTTGTCTCTATACTGATGCTTAGCTTGTTTAATTGCCGGAAGTGTAAGTTATCCCATGAGAACTTTTGTTTTCCGAAAATGCTAGTTATGGGCATGTTGCAGTAGTAGGGAGATCCGTAGATCTGAGAAGTGTGCAGGAGCAGTGACGAGAATGGTAGCGGAAGATGGGTACAGGGCGAGGGATGTTGAGAGGATTCCTGTGGATAGGCAGAGCCCAAGAGAGCGAGCGATGGGAAGAATTTGTGCTTCAGTAAGGTGTGATTTTGGGTATTCATAGCCATGGATGTCAATTATACTGTAGAAATGGATCAGAAGTCACAGAAAATAGAGGTTGTGGTGGCTGCCGCAGAGAAGTACTTTGGATTGCAAGGATTTTTTTTGCAGAACAGTTGCATGGGGTGTTGAGTGGTTGAGTTCTATCCTCTCAGACCTTTGGTTTGGAGTAGGATTAGATAGGGTTAAATAGTGGAATGTTCTTTTTTTTTTTAGAGGGTTAATAGTTGGCAGGGCACTTTTAATTTTCTCAAATTGTGTGTAATTTAATGTGGGTACATAATGTAATGTAGGTACAGTAGGCCGTGAAATGCCTCACACACCAGTACAGTAGATGGCGGTATATGCACCTTCAATTGGATGCGAGCCACGAACCAAATCCTAAGAAGAAGCGCGATTGTGTTGTAAACAGACGAAAAGCATCCATTTTTTACAGCACAGAGAAGTCTTATTTCGGCATAACATCATGGGGGCCGTTCTCGGACTGTGTTCCATGGCGAGTTGGGTAAGCCTTCGTTTTTATGATAATTAAAATAAGTCGACATCACTCAGATCCACTTTAAAAAAAAAAACGGACCGAATCAAATATTTATTCAGACGACAGTTTCGCTAGCTACAGTAATCCTAAAGTAATTGTAGCTGTGTTAGCGTCAATGCACAACAACAAAGCCAGGGTGGTTCCCTGTTCAGTATGGCTTGGTGCATTGCCTTTTAATCAAATACATTGGCCCCGGGTAATCTTTCTAAAACATGACCACAATTTTAGCTAGCTAACGTTGGATGGTTAAAATCGTCATGTCATTTGATAAACACTCGTCATATGCAGGTTTTGACAGTTCGATCCCCGAACTGGTTTGCTTTGCTTGCTCTCTGTACGTTTACATTTGAAATTCTACAGCAATGTAGGCCTACTTGAGACCTAGCTAGATAGCCACTTTGTTATTGATAGTGCCTATATGTTCAAGAGTATTTTAATGACCCACATTTCACAATGCACAGGTGGCCTAACTGGAGACGTCATAGTTAACGTTAGCGTTTATCTAGCTAGGTCTCAAGTAGGCCTACATTGCTGTAGAATTGAAAATGTAAACTTACAGAGCGCGCAAGCAAAGCAAACCAGTTCGGGGATCGAACTGTCAAAACCTGCATATGACGATTGTTTATCAATAACATGGTGATCATTTTAACCAGCTAGCTACTGCCCGGTACTTGGAAATATTGCAACACCGTGGCTAGGCATCAAAACAGAATCAAATGTCAGATAACCGTTAACTGTGACGTCTCCAGTTAGGCCACCAGTGCATTGTGAAATGTGGGTCATTAAAATACTTTTGAATTTAACGGCACTCAGTTCAGTTAGGCATATGTCTGGTATTGTTTCCTATTTAGTTTAACTAATAATATTCCTGAAACTATTTAAGCTAAAAGTGTACCGTTAACTGCCTGGTCTCTCCTCCACATTGGTATCAACTTGATTAGGTTTGACACATGCCGTGGCCAGATCTCTATTCTTAGCAGAGATTTGGTTTCCAACGCAGTTAGCAACTTGGGAAAAACAAGTGTGTTGGTATTATGTCAACCCTACGTAGATGTATTCACTTTTATCAATGAATGAAAACCCTATTGACTTTGTACTTAGGCTATATTCTAACTGTAAAACCATTCAGCGGTGGGCAGATATAATATTTTGTCAGCATCAGTTCTATACTTGTATGACTTAGCTAATTGGTTTTAATCATATTTAACCCCATTCCCTTGTCTTGCCTTGTAGATCCCCTGCCTGTGTGGCACTGCGCCCTGTCTGCTGTGCAAATGCTGCCCCAGTGGGAATAACTCCACTGTCACCCGACTCATCTATGCCTTCTTCCTCCTGCTGTGTGTGGGCATCGCATGCATTATGCTCATGCCAGGGATGGAAGAGCAGCTCAAGAAGGTACCAAACTATGTGTTTTATGTATTTGACATACAACATTTACAGTTAAGACAACTAATTCTACACATTTTTGTTTGGCCTGACTAGTTACTTGTGCATCTTGGCTCTTGCAGATTCCAGGATTCTGTGATGGGGGAATGGGTACATCAATTCCAGGTGTGGAGGGTCATGTCAACTGTGATGTCTTGGTTGGCTACAAGGCTGTGTACCGTATCTGCTTCGGCATGGCAATGTTCTTCCTGCTCTTCTCCCTCCTCATGGTCAAAGTCAAGAGTAGCCAGGATCCCAGAGCTACTATACACAATGGGTAAATAGCACTGTGTCCTCTTCATATATGGGCTATGACAATATCAGTAAGCATTATATACTGCAATGCAGGAAGAGAAATAAGGAACAAGGGTATCCATAGGTATATTTAAGTTCAAACAGGTCGATCAGTTAAAATACTTATGCTTTTTAGGTTTTGGTTCTTCAAATTTGCTTCTGCGACTGCCATTACCATTGGTGCATTCTTCATTCCAGAGGGTCCCTTCACAACTGGTAATGGCCCTTTTCATACAAATAATGTTTTTCTGTCTCATAGAAATATACAGTACCAGTCAAACGTTTGGACACCTACTCATTCAAGGATTTCTTTATTTTTATTATTTTCTACATTGTAGAATAATAGTGAAGACATCAAAACTATGAAATAACACGTATGCAAAAATATATTTTAGATTCTTCAAAGTAGCCAACCTTTGTCTTGATGACAGCTTGGCAAACTCTTGGCATGCTCTCAACCAGCTTCACCTGGAATGCTTTTCCAACAGTTTTGGAGTTCCCACATATGCTGAGCACTTGTTGGCTGCTTTTCCTTCACTCTGCAGTCTAACTCATCCCAAACCATCTCAATTGAGTTGAGGTTGGGTGATTGTGGAGGCCAGGTCATCTGATGCAGCACTCATCAATCTCTTTCTTGGTTAAATAGACCTTACACACCCTGGAGGTGTGTTGGGTCATTGTCCTGTTGAAAAACAAATGATAGTCCCAATAAGCGCAAACCAGATGGGATGGTGTATCGCTGCAGAATGCTGTGGTAACCATGCTGGTTAAGTCTTCCTTAAATTCAAAATAAATCACACCGTGTCACCAGCAAAGCACCATCACACCTCCTCCATGCTTCACGGTGGGAACCACACATCCAGAGATCATCCGTTCACCTACTCTCTGTCTCACAAAGACACAGAGGTTGGAACCAAAAATCTTACATTTGGGCTCAGATTTCCACCGGTCTAATGTCCATTGCTCGTGTTTCTTGGCCCAAGCAAGTCTCTTCTTATTATTGGTGTCCTTTAGTAGTGGTTTCTTTGCAGTAATTTGACCACATAGGCCTGATTCACACAGTCTCCTTTGAATAGTTGATGTTAAGATGTCTCTGTTACTTGAACTCTGTGAAGCATTTATTTGGGCTGCAATTTCTGAGGCTGATAACTCCAATGAACTTGTTCTGTGCAGCAAAGGTAACTCTGGTTCTTCCTTTCCTGTGGCGGTCCTGATAAGAGCCAGTTTCATCATAGCACTTTATGGTTTTTGCAATTGCACTTGAAGAAACTTTAAAAGTTCTTGACATTTTCCACATTGACGGACCTTCATGTGTTAAGGTAATGATGGACTGTCATTTCTCTTTGCTTATTTGAGTTGTTCTTGCCATAATATGGACTTGGTCTTTTAACAAATAGGGCTTTCTTCTGTATACCACCCCTTCCTTGTCACAACACAACTAATTGGCTCAAACGTATTAACAAGGAAATAAATTCCACAAATGTACTTTTAACAAGGCACACCTGTTAATTGAAATGCATTCCAGGTGACTAACTCATGAAGCTGGTTGAGTGCCAAGAATGTGCAAAGCTGCCATCAAAGCAAAAGGTGGCTACTTTGAAGAATATCAAGTAGAAAAAAATAAAGAAAAACCCTTGAATGAGTAGGTGTCCAAACTTTTGACTGGTACTGAAAGTGTAGCTAATAATACTCACTTAGCCTGCAGCTAGTTCACACTTCTCTCCCTTAGTTTGGTTCTACATAGGAATGGCTGGAGCTTTTTGCTTCATCCTGATCCAGCTGGTCCTGCTGATAGACTTTGCCCACTCCTGGAATGAGTCCTGGGTGGAGAAGATGGAGGAGGGAAACTCTCGCTGCTGGTATGCAGGTATGGTAATCAACAGGAGCATCTCTTTAAGAATACCTTGTGAAAATGCACTGGTGTCAGATTGAGTTAAAGCAACCCTCTGTGTCTACACTTTTAACTCCCCCTGTCCCCATTGTCCAGAAATAACCAGTAAGTCTAATTTCTCCCGTGCAGCTCTGCTGTCTGCTACAACCATCAACTACATCCTGTCCCTGGTGTCTCTGATCATGTTCTACGTCTACTACACCCACACTGACGGCTGCACTGAGAACAAGGCCTTCATCACTGTCAACATGCTGCTGTGTGTCGGAGCCTCAGTCATGTCCGTCCTGCCCAAGATTCAGGTAAGGAAGTGCATTGGACCAGCATGTCACCTGTTGTACCCCAGAAACCTTAGTCTCTGGACCTTCATCTTGTATAATAAACATGTAATTATAATATGTTCTGACACATTTACATCTTAGTGTTATCTCACCCCTTTTCTCAACAGGAGTCCCAGCCAAGGTCTGGGTTGCTGCAGTCTTCCATTGTGACTCTGTACACCATGTATCTCACCTGGTCTGCCATGACCAACGAGCCAGGTGAGAAGTTTAATGATCAAATGTCTCCGATACACCAATAAATGGCTAGCTCTTCATCAAGACAAGCTCTCGAGTAAATGTGTTTGTCTTTGCCATCCACAGACAGGAAATGCAACCCAAGCTTGCTGGGTATCATTGGCCTCAACAACACCACCCCAGCTGGTAAGGACCACCCTGTTGTTCAGTGGTGGGATGCCCAGGGTATTGTGGGGCTGGTCCTGTTCCTGATGTGTGTTCTGTACTCAAGGTAAGGAAACAAAGTCTGCAGTTTTCTCTTCGAAGAAACTGCTAATGCTATTTTACCAGTTACCAGCTTTGTGCAGTTGCTATTGACCCTGACAATAACATGTTATCCATTCATTCCTATAGCATCCGCAACTCCTCCAACACCCAGGTGAACAAACTGACTCTGACCAGTGACGAGTCTTCTCTGATTGAGGATGGCCACCACCCTGAGAACTTTGACGTGGAAGATGGTGAGAACCGGGCCGTGGACAACGAGAAGGAAGGAGTCACCTACAGCTACTCCTTCTTCCACTTCATGTTCTTCCTGGCCTCCCTCTACATCATGATGACCCTCACCAACTGGTACAGGTGTGTATCCTCACTCTCCTGGATTATTTGGTCTAGTAGGATGATAACTAGGCAACAGTAATGAGTCTGTAGCCTTACACTGAACCCAAACCGGCTGTGTGCGTACGCGATCGTGCGCTACCTTGCATAAATTTATAGCTAGTAAACAAATCTGTGGTGGTAGTCAGTCGTTTTTAACTCTAATGCAATTGATTGGTTAAGTATTACATGGACATGTATTTGGGTTGACATCCATACAAGCATTATACTCCAATTTTTACCTCAACAGTGTGAAATGCACACAAACAGTAGCCTAAATGAGATCTTTCCCTCACGGCCATTTCCCCCCACACATTTCCATGGCAATTCCATTGTTTTGGTCAAGTTTGATTGACCTCTTTTGCATCTATCGCTCGCGAGTTTGACTTGTCTGTTTTTGATTTTCTCAGCCCTGACTCCAACTATGAGACAATGACCAGCAAGTGGCCCTCGGTGTGGGTGAAGATCTCCTCCAGCTGGATCTGCATTGCCCTCTATGTGTGGACCCTAGCAGCCCCACTGGTCCTGGTCAACCGAGACTTCGACTGATGATCTAAAGAATGAGGGGGGCAATAATTTGCTCATGATCATTTTGAATATTCAACTCGTAAGGTGAACAAGCTCTGTAAATACTGTATGTGCATTCCCCACCCACCCTTTTTGTTAATACACTGCATGCATGCTATAGTATTGAATACATGGGTGTTTTATGTACCATGTTTTATCCTATTGCAAATTTAAATAATGTTTTTTTGCTGAGTTGGGTTGTAAAGGTAGCTGGGGCTTGGAGAGATGGTCAGTGAAAGGAGGTCTCTTTGTCAACTGTAATTGACTCTGGATAAGAGACATTCAGAAAGAATCATTGATTTGTTACAAAATGGGCAAGACTGCTTGATGTTTGATAATATGCTACACTTTGCTTTAAGTTATGCAGCAATGAAGTGCAGGGTTTCAGATATTAGCTCATTGTTGTAATCCTAGGTTCATATTATAGGCTAATCTACCATCATGCTTTGCTGTGCTTTCCTTTTCAGAACATCCTCCCAAATTGCAAAACTGAAACTACAGCTTTCCCTTTTGTGATCATGCACATCTTGTTTTAGGTCAGATATTAGTCCTTCAGTTTTGTGTACCTTGTTACTTATGATTCACACTGGAGTTATCTTAATGTAAAATACTGATGTTCAGTGGATAAATTATTTTGTAGATGCTTTAACATACTAGAAATGTGTATTCAGTATTTCCAGCAGACTGACAATTGTTTGTCTTTTGACATGTATTAAAGTGCATTGTAACCCACCTTTTAATAAACTTTAAAGGCAAAGCATGCATTTTCTTGAATATACCTTCACTTACAGAACAAAGCATTCAGAATGTAATGATGCTTTTGCTGTTCTTTTAATGTCATTGTCACTGTTAAGCTTCGCAATCTATGAATCTTAACATGAAACATTATGATACACGGTACATATCCGACTACAGTACTTGAAATTATCAACATTGGGGTTTTACTAAAGAAACAGGCACTTCTGTTTTTTGTTCATTAAAGATGAATGTGATCCTTAACATATCAAGAATACTTAGTGAAACCTAAACCAACAATTGCAGCCTCATCTTAATCGGGGTTTACGTACAGCTGTTAGTAGATTATGCCACTAAATGACGGAATGTCTTACTTCTGAACAGGAAATAGATCATTTTAACAAGTATCTACAAAAGGTCCAATCCTTTTTCTGCTCCTTGGTTAACCTTGTTAAATCTCCAGCTGCGTCGAGTCAGTGGTGTCACCTTCTGGGTTGAGTTCACACAGATAGAAGAGCGTTGACTCGCTGGCCTCTGCCTCAGTCAGGGGCTCCAGGCGGATCAGAGAGCTTCGTGGAGGCTCCTCGTCTGGCTCCAGCAGGTCTGTGGGGACCTCAGTGTTGTGCTGCAGCAGGCTGTCTCCCAGCTCTGTGGCTGTGCTGCTGTCTGCCTCTGTGGCCAAAGGGGTGCAGCCATCCAGGAAGGCCAGCAGAGGGCAGGATGTGTACTGGACCAGCTGGTTGTCTGCTGAGAAACTAGACTTGTCTCCTTTGGATAGCAGCCCTGCATTTTCTTTGGGACCACCACTCCCCTAAAGAGTGAAATGAATGAGTATTCAGAAACACACAATTCAGACAAACTTGGTATAATCATCATGTCAATTCTGTGGCAAAAGGTTTCGCAACAGAAACCGTTTGTTGCATTTCCCATTTGGAGTAGAGTTTCTATTGGACAAATTCAGGTAGGTCCCTCCATGTTTCATTCAGTTTGCTGTGTTTGGTTCTTAAACAGTTTCTGTAACAAATACATCCCGGATATTGAATTGAGTGGGTTAACCAGGTAATTCTATACAAGTGCAAAATTGTAGATTTATGGAAATGTAATTAACATAAACCTCTGTGGCCTCTAAAATATCTGGATCAATGCTGAACTGCTTCCCGTACAACATAGCCTGAAAGTCTTCCAAACTGCAGTCAATGCTGTCCAAGTAGTCCATCAGCTCAACCCTGTTAAAACATTTGGATGCCAATTAACTGTAAGACGAGACAATAATTCAATAGGCCTTTATCCTTACAAATGAAAAAAATGCAACGCAGTAATATGGAACATAATGTGAGAAAGCCTTCCAGTTCTTCATGAACTACAGGCCACAAACGTACAGCTAGTCAAGTCCACTTACTTGCCGAGGAGATTGATATTCTGAGAAATAGCTCCACTCTCATTGAGGATTGAGTCCATCATCTTCATTGGATCCTCCAGGCTCAACCCTGACTGTTTGTTGAGCTGCAAGGTGCTGCTTGTGGGAAGGCTATCATATGTGCTTATGGTGGTCTCTTCTGGTTCGATTACTAAAGAGTTGGTCTGTCCTATACTGTCAGCGCTGTCTGTCTGTGACACAGTATTGCTGTTGAAGACCTCAACTATTTCTACATCCCTGAGAATGAAGGACAGGAGAAAAGGCATGAGGATGGATGATGGCAGATGGAAATATACATGAAACAATTTTTTTTATGTTGAATTACGATTGATCCAATGCTGTTGAGGGGCCCTCTGTGATCTCTGTGTCATCGTCAGTTACATCACAGATGACGACATCGTCAGTAAGATCAGCACTCTTCAAACCACTGACAGAGGGCTGCGAGAGAGTTCAAAATGTACATCTTTAGAATAGCTTACATTGAGAAAACAGACTTTTGAAGTAACAAACTCATATCATGGAAAAAATCTGCACCGCCGCCAATGTCAAGTTTTGTTCTCACAATGCGGCATTTTCCTTGTCAGTGATCCTGCCTTAATATTGTAAAAAAATGTAAGGATCTGTTTGCTAGCATCATTAGCGTCCTGACTGATTGGATGGACACCACCATGTACACCTTATATAGGGAGGTAAACCCATTCAGACCTCTACACATACTTTGTTGTGGTCCAGAGGAGGATCATCGTAGATTTCATGGATGCATTTAGGCTTCTTTCCATTGCTGTTCAGTAGAATAGGCCTGTAAAATGGAGATTCAGAAATGAATTAATAATGTTTAGTAATCGATGATGTCATTCAAAGGAAGAATTGCTATACTATATTACCTCTTGCGTTTTAAACTCATCCGGTTCTTCTGTACCAATGTGACGATGAATTGTATTAACTGCAATGAATAAAGATAATTATTATCAAAGTTAGACAACTATTATACCCTAAAGGACAATTGTTAAGCATTTTTATTGTGAGCAAATTGTTTCCAATTCAATTCCTACTGAATATGGAAACTCATTCTTGGTGCAGAATGTTTTGCTGCACCTTCTTAATGATTTGCTGCTGTTGGGAGTGCTTCTGTCTCAGGTCTGATATTTCCCTCCATAGACCTTCATTATCTCTGTAAACATAAATTCAAGCATGAGCATAGAACTCTCTCCAAACCAACACATCAATACTACTTTCTAACCTCCATTTGATAGCCAGGGCATGGTAGTTTGCTTACCTTTTCAGTGTGTTGAGTCTGGAATCAATGCTTTCTTGTTTTCCGTGAACATTCTGAACACTGGCCAAAATATTGGACAGGTCTTCCTGTCTGATCTTCGTATCATTTGGTCTTGCATTGGAAACCTGGAAAAAAAATGCCCTTATTCGGTTTGACGTACTTACTGATATAGGTGATTTATTTGTTTACCATTATATGTTTGTTTCCATGAGGTCTTACCTAGGGCTGTTGCGGTGACCGTATTACCAACACACCGGCGGTCACAAGTCGAGAAGGCAGTCAAATTCCACATGACCTTTTTAGTCACGGCAATTAGGCTTCTCTAAGCTCTGATGCTGCTGCTAGTCATTAGTAGCCTACCAAACTTGCTAACTGCCTGGTACTCAGCATGCTATTGTCCCTCTAATCACTATAACATCAATGCAAATGTTTTCGAAAATCTAATTAAACACTCCATGAGAACCCATCAGCTCATTTGTTTAGACTATGCGGGAGAAAACAGAGTGATGGCCGCTAATAAAAAGAGGAGGATCCCATCAGCCTTCTATAGGCTTGCCCTACTATATTTTTTCTCAACTTCCCTAATACTAAGCACATTGCTTATATTTACAACAGGAGTAGAGCCTACCTGGCTGGCATGAAAATACACTACAGGGAAAAGTCCTAAATTCGCTATTTAAGTGCATAGATTGCGTATTTTTCCCCACTGCCCCTGTTTCGATACAGGTGCATGATAATGGTCCATTCTAAATCAAAACAAATGTCACACATACAGTACCAGTCAAAAGTTAGGACACACCTACTCATTCAAGGGTTAATCTTTATTTTTTACTATTTTCTACATTGAAGAATAATAGTGAAGACATCAAAACTATGGAATCATGTTGAACCAAAAAAAGTGTTAAACAAAGCAAAATATATTTTATATATTTCAGATTCATCAAAGTAGCCACCCTTTGCCTTGACAGGTTTGCACCCTCTTGGCATTCTCTCAACCAGCTTCATGAGGTATTCACCTGGAGTGCAATTCAACTAACAGGTGTGCCTTAATAGTTAATTTGTGTAATTTCTTTCCTTCTTAATGTGTTTGAGCCAATCAGTTGTGTTGTGAAGATGGTCTTTAGCCCTATTTTGTAAAAGACCAAGTCCATATTATGGCAAGAACAGCTCAAACAAGCAAAGAGAAATGACCGTCCATCATTACTTTAAGGCATGAAGGTCAGTCAATATGGAATATTGAGAACTTTTAAAGTTTCTTCAAGTTCAGTCGCAAAAACCATCAAGCGCTATGATGAAACTGGCTCTCATGAGGACCGCCACAGGAACGAAAGACCCAGAGTTACCTCTGCTGCAGAGAATAAGTTCATTAGCATTACCAGCCTCAGAAATTGCAACCCAAATAAATGCTTCAGAGTTCAAGTAACAGACACATCAACAACTGTTCATAGGAGACTGTGTGAATCAGGCCTTCATGGTCGAATTTCTGCAAAGAAACCACTACTAAAGGACACCAATAAGAAGAAGAAACTTGCTTGGGCCAATAAACACAATCAATGGACATTAGACCTGTGGAAATTTGTCCTTTGGTCTGGAGTCTAAATTGGAGATTTTTGGTTTCAACTGCCATGTCTTCGTGAGACAGTGGGAGTGAATGGATGATCTCTGCATGTGTATTTCCCACCCTGAGGCATGGAGGAAGAGGTGTGGGGTTGCTTGGCTGGTGACACTGTGATTTATATTGAATTCAAGCACACTTAACCGGTATGGCTACCACAGCATTCTGCAGCGATATAACAACGCATCTGGTTTGGGCTTAGTGGGCCTATTATTTGTTTTTCAACAGTACAATAACCCAACACACCTCCAGGCTGTGTAAGGGCTATTTGACCAAGAAGGAGAGTGATGGAATGCTGCATCAGATGACCTGGCCTCCACAATCCCCTGACCTCAACCAAATTGAGATGGTTTGGGATGAGTCGGACCACAAAGCGAAGGAAAATGCATGTTCAGCATATGTGGGAATGCCTTCAAGACTTTTAGAAAAGCATTCCAGGTGAAGCTGGTTGAAAGAATGCCCAAAGTGTGCAAAGCTGTGGCTAAAGCTGTGGCTACTTGATGAATCTCAAATATATAATATATTTAGATTTGTTTAACACCCTTTTGGTTACTACATATGTTATTTAATAGTTTTGATGTCATCATTATTATTCTACAATGTAGAAAATAGTACAAATAAAGAAAAACCCTTGAATGAGTAGGTGTTCTAAAACTTTTGACTGGTAGTGTAGGAGTACCTATTCCTTTGTTAACCGCTCAACACAGAATAGCCGCATGTGCGCACTCCCTCAAATCATTTGTAGAAAATATTTATATTTTATTCAGCTTTGTTCAATTGTATTCTTCATACTATAAAATAATGCAAAGGAATTATAAGTAAATCTTGTCTGCTAAATGAACTTGTGTAGGCCACAGCCATTTGGCCTAGCCACATCTGGATCTAACATAAGGAAAACTCAGATTATGCTATTATTTCCTTCTGAAATAGACTACATTTTCTTTGGACATGTCTAAAATAAATAATGGATTTATTGTGAAGGTGTAGGCTATATTACATGGATTCATTAGACTTTTTAAAATGGCTTATAAGACTGTGTGTGGAGATGTTAAATGTGTTTATGTTAATTAATGGTCAATTACCGTGAGACCGACAGTTATTTGCTTGACAATCAGCGGCTGACAAACAGCCACAGACTTAGTCTTACCTTTCTTTTGATGTTTTCCAGCAAGTCATCCTGACCATGTTTAAAGTAATGATGCTGAAATTCAACTGGTCCATCCCTCTCTTGCTTTACTATGCCTGTGTCGATGTGCATCACTTTGCGAAATCCATCTGCAAATTGACCACCCATTAGACAGCTGCACAAGAGGCATTCCACTAAAACGGCAGAGCCACTATGTTTATAGAAGCGCTTACTTACACATATTCAGCTGTCTGACAAAGCTGGCCATGTTGTTGTGCTTGAAGAACTTGGGAAGGATATCCTTGGAAAATCGTTGTTCATCCATGACAAGGAAACTGTTACCTTCCTAAATAAATGTGTATATATTAGGAGACTAGAATGTCTACAACTACATCCAATCAATTACATTTATGTGTCTTACATTTCAGGACCTAAATAGTGCATGGGTATTCTTGCTTAATTTTATCAAGGAATGCATATGTACATGCTCTTTTGTTAGTTAGCCAATTTTATTGATATGCTATTGTAAGAAGCTAGCCAATTTACAAACAGATCATTCAAAATAACGTGCTAGCTTTAGTCAGTAGGGACAATAATAACAAAAGAGTATCAGTAACAAAACAAAACGATGCTTCTTGAATCCTACTAATCGACACATGCATCTAGGACTAGGCAGACATAGCTACTATAACTGGCTAACTCGTTTCACACCATGCAGAGTCAAGTGCTAGCGCTACCTAGCTCTGCCAGGCTGGCACGCTCAGTGGGGGAAATTTTATTTACCTGACTCCAACAAATAAATTCATTTGTGTCAGAATCTTCCACAAGAGTCCAAAGCTTGGTGAGAAAGGCTGGTACATTTGAATTTTGTTTCATTTTGCAAACTGAAGATGGAAAGATGCCTTTTGGTGATGAAAGAAGCAAGTCGCTGAGAAGAAGAAAACAAGCGTCCTAAGCATGCATACGACTTCCTGTTTGAAGAGCAGCAGCTGATTGGTTGAATGTTGACTTACATTACACATGTGTAACATGGAGAATAATGCATAGATCATTATTCGTTTGCAAATTATTGCTGAAATGTTTTGTTTTTCTGTGACATGCATTAAAGTAACTGACCAGATTTCTATTAAATATGACCTTTAATAAATTGCAATATGAGTTAAATCGTTTTCCTTCCAAAAAAAGGTAATTAAGTATTGGTGAAATGTTGTAGTTTTTCTGACATGATTTAAAGGTACACTCAGCAATATGATATAGATGCAGAAACTAAACAGCACAGTGGGTCACTTTCTGTAACAACTAAGAGCGTTGAAGAGCGAGGCTCAACTTCTCTGGCTTTTTGGTGCCTGCATGATGTGAACCCAAGCACATGCGCTTGTGTGTGACTTTGTGGGAGAGAAGTCTTGTGTCTTCTCAATATCTAAGGTGCTACTACCTGCATTGTCAATTTGCTGAGTCTACCTATAAGAGGTCATACAATACATTTTGTAGTGATTCCTATGTTGTTGATGTTAAGAATGTTTGTTGGTCTGTGGTGTGTAATGATGAGCATCCAGACGCTGCACTTGACACATTTATGAAATTGCTTATTCCAGTTACTAATAAGCATGCATCCATTAAGAAAATGACTGTAAAAACTTTTAAATCCCCGTAGATTGACGAGGAATTGAAAAATTGTATGGTTGAGAGCTATGAGGCAAACGGAGTGGCAAATAAGTCTGCCCAACCGATTGGAAAGTGTACTGCAAATTAAGAAATCACATGACTAAGGTTGATAAAAATAAGAAACTATACTATGAAACAAAGATACATTATATAAAGAATGATAGTAAAAACCTTTGGAGCAGCTTAAATGAAATGTTGGGCAAAAGGCCAACTCAGCTCCATCATTCATTGAATCAGCTCATTCATCACAAAGCCCACTGATATTACTTTAATGATTTTTTCATTGGCAATATCAGCAAACTTAGGCAGGACATGCCAGCAACAAACACTGACATTACACATCCAAGTATAACTGATAAAATTATGAAAGACAATAATTATAATTTTGAATTTTGTAAAGTGAGTGTGTAAGATGGAAAATTTGATGGAAAATTACTGAGGATAATAACGGCCAATATTGCCACCTCTATTTGCCATATATTCAGTCTAAGCCTACGAGAAAGTGTGAACCCTCAGGCCTTGAGAGAAGCAAAAGTCATTCCACTACCCAAAAATAGTAAAGCCCCCATTACTGGCTCAAATAGTCGACAAACCAGCCTGTTACCAACCATTAGTAAACTTTTGGCCAGATACAATACTATTTTACTGTAAACAAATTGACAACTTTCAGCACACATAGAGAAGGACATTCAACAAGCATGGCACTTACACAAATGACTGATGATTGGCTGAGAGAAATCGATGATAAAATTTTTTGTTAGACATCTGTTTGGCTTTTGACATTATCAATCATAGTCTGCCGATGGAAAAACATATGTGTTATTGCTTCACATGCCATGCTATATTGTGGATAAAGTGTTACCTGTCTAACAGAATACAGAGGGTGTTCTAAGGAACCGCCCCCTTTTTTTCAATTTTCACTTAAAATGACATACCCAAATTGAACTGCCTGTAGCTCAGGCCCTGAAGCAAGGATATGCATATTATTGGTACCATTTGAAAGGAAACACTATAAAGTTTGTGGAAATGTGAAAGGAATGTAAGAGAATATAACACAATAGATCTGGTAAAAGAATATACAAAGAAAAAAATCAACCGTTCTTTTGTATTTTGTTTTGTACCATCATCTTTGAAATGCAAGAGAAAGGCCATAATGTATTAATCCAGCCAGGTGCAAATTAGATTTTGGCCACTAGATGGCAGCAGTGTATGTGCAACGTTTTAGACTGATCCAATGAACCATTGCATTTCTGTTCAAAACGTTGTAGCAAGACTGCCCAAATGTGCCTAATTTGTTTATTAATAACTTTTCATGTTCAAAATTGTGCACTCTCCCCAATAGCATGGTATTATTTCACTGTAATATCTCATGTAAATTGGACAGTGCAATTAGATAAAACATTATTTAAGCTTTCTGCCAATATCAGATATGTCTATGCCAGATATGATATGTCTATGTCTCCTCTACGTGATAGTAGAGGAGTGGCCTGAGGGAACACACTTAATGTGTTGTGAAAATTGTTATGAAATGTAATGTAATGTAATACTTTCAATTTTATTAACTGCCTTAATGTTGCTGGACCCCAGGAAGAGTAACTGCTGCCTTGGTAGCAGCTAATGGGGAACCTTAATAAATACAAATACCTTTAAAGTGGCAGACCAGTGTTTACAGATTTCTACGAAATATGACCTTTAATTAATTACAATATGAGTAAAATAGTTTCCTTCCAAAAAAATGTAAATAAGTGTTTAAAAGCAACTTTTCTGTGTTGGCAAACCCGAACAACAGAATGGTGTGCGTGTTTACCGTTCATAAAAAATATTAATGCGAGTAGACCACTGATTGGCCAGCTCATCCTCCTCAGGAGGATGACATCATCCTCTATCAGGAAATATCTGTTTGAGTTAAAAGTTTGTAGTGGGGTACTTGAAATATTTTTTCTCCAATTTATGCTTTTGTCACAAATACAAGTATAGGAAGAGTCAACAACATTATTTGGGTATGAGTCAAGACTAAATTTACTTTTAAAAGTGAGATTTTCACTGAACAGTTATTTTAAGGTAACTGGAAATGTTCTCACATAGATATTGACAGCCTTTCAATTGACGCTCTTGAATTCAGCTGGCATGGAAGGATGCTCATAACACCCCCTACAACCTAGCTTTGTTTACATTAGATTGATGAGTCATACTATGTCTTGCCACTAGGTGTCAGCCTTAGATCATGTAGTGTGTAACAACAGATATTTCTCCAATTTCTGCTCCTATAAATTCTGCTCTTGGCACTTTTCTTCTAATGTAAATATTTGTTTGTTTTCATTACAATATGCTTTTTTCAGCTCTATTCCCTGCATAAAGGTCTAACACAAATAAAAGTAAAGCAATTATCAAAGTGAAATTAAGAATAAATTGTCAATTGTTCTTGATCATTCATTCAATTTCTGGAGTATCTGGAATAAATATTTGCAATGTTCAGGACAAAATGTCCTGAAAAAACTGAGAGAAAAAAATCTATTTACTATTATAGTTATCTCAGTGGAAAAAGCCATAAAGGAGAGTTCAGGGGTTAAGTAAAACCATTTCCCTCCGCAGTTTGAGAGAGCCACTGTTGACTACCTACCTGCTAGAGTGCAGCTAGAGTACAGCAGAAACAATGTGTCGGGGTTGGTTGCCCAAAACTGCCTGCTTTGTGAACCAGATAGGCAAGGACATAACTTATTCCCAATAGAGGGCATTTCTTATTTGCCATAAAAGGTATAATTCAATAAGTATCACCAGTCATTTGATTGGTGTTTATTGCATTCTTCAGAGGGATTAATGCAAATGTTTAAGAATTCCTAAATGCTGCACATGAACAAAATGTAATTCTATTGTACTGTAATTATCTCACACCCATAAACATAATTTCAGTGCTTTTTTCCATGTGTGGCTTAAAAACATAGGCTAGCACACTACACAGAGAGGGGGACAATTTGCAGAAAGATCTATGTTGCCAACAGCGCATGCCTCTTCTAACATTCAGACATCATAACAAAATGAGGTTGACAAGTGCACAGCTAATTGGGACAGACGGTAATATTACATCAAAAGACGTCATGAAGTCCTTTTAAATGGCAGTAATTAGGACATTCTTTGATTCTGAGACAGAGAGATTATAGGAAAGGCAAAATCACAGCACACTAAAGTAAGACAGGTGATATTCTGCCTTTCATTGTATAAGTACAGGGAGGTAAGTTCAGTGCCATATGTACAATTGTCCTGGATAAAAGTAAAATACTGCTCGACCCTTGAACATTAGTATATTTAGACAGTATGGTGCTGAAGTATGTAAGTTGCTTCTTATTATATTTGACAATATCCCCGCCACGGTTGAAAAACTTCCATTGTTGAAAAAATGCTGGAGAGTAGGCGTAGCGCCAGCAAATAGAGTGCTTATGGGGACTTACAGTATGTCTCACTTGGTGGCAGGCAGCATTGTTAAAAGGCTAATTCAGAAGATTCAATTTGCTTTTGGTGAAAGGTTATGACACTCTTCCCATCTGACTTGTAAGGTGTTAATGCCATAGGAAAATATTGATACAGTGTTCCAAAAGGAATTAGCTACATGACTTGACCTATACTTGTTGTATTATCTACTTTTATTCAGGCCTGTGTTTGTATGGAACCGTGAGGAGGACCAAAGCACTGTTAGGTTAAAGTTTTACCAAAGCATTCCTTAATCATGCCCATTCCCTGGACCAGGCTCAGGGTGTTCAGGTAGTGGTTGTGAAGCTGCATACTCACTCTCCCTCTTTTTGCAGCAAAGTTGGAACAAAAATGTTGGAATGAATTGACATTTTCCATTGGATGTAGAACTTGGACCCTCATTTTACAGTTGTTGTTGTTCTCTCTCATTATTTGATTAATCTTGAAGTCTAACAGAACAGAAAAGAACCAAAGAAAAATATATTAGTCCAGATCTCAGCAGATTTATTTTTTACTTAATTAATAAATACGTTTGGAGTTTGCCATGTACTGATGGTATTAGACTTCCTTTAGACTGCCAAGGGAGAAGTTTTACTGCTGTTTCAAACATCTTTGATGAAGTGTAACCAAATGGGAATGCCTCTGTATATTAATTGATGCTGCATATTCCACCACACAAATTGAAATAAAATGATCTCACCAAAGTAGTTATTTTTAAGAGCTATGTGCAACAATAAAACACACCTTCTCAGTTGGATGTTAGAGACAAATGTTCAAACTCATTTCTTTGCTTTGAGGAAGTTCTTAGTAAAAAGATCATTGCATCCATTTATTTTCTTTTAGCTCAGTGAGACTTGGAAATGAAATGACTACTTACAAGCCAGAATCCATAAAATATATGTTTACACGTTTCACATTAGTGTTAGGTCCTGGGTTGAGAATAAATGGGTTGCAGCATGGTATCAATATCCAAGAGCAGAGAGGACATTTAGGCCAATAGCGCTGGGATGGAGGCCTTGTATTATGTTAATTGGTTTGAACTTTGTCTTCAGATTGATGACATACTGTATAGGCCTGGTAAAACTATTGACAGAATTCAGAAAGCTGACCAAAGTCTTTACTTACTCATCAGCTTGCGTAGATCTCTCTCATTTTATTAAAGGAACAATGATGGTATTGGGAATACATGGATGGCTTTATTCTAATGAAATCTAAAATAAAGTAGTTTGTCCAAAGGTAGATTCAAAGTGGGACCCTAGGCACATCCCTATCCTAAACTCTAACCCTAAACTTAACCCCCTACCCTTACCCTAGGTTTAGCCCCAACCTTAACCATAACCCCTTTACCTTAACCATTTTACATTTCAACTTCAATTGACTGATGTCAGCGTTAGATGTCCCAAGGATTCCACTTAGACTTTACCTTCTTATGTCCCTTTTTTGCCTCCAGCTTCCATCAGCTGATGGGAATATCCTGTACATTTCCCACTCGGGTGGATGTTGTGCTTTGCGACAGATGGGGGTTCAGTACACTTTAGCTAGCTAGCTAATATCGATTTGCTACTGCATTTTGGTGTCTGTTTACTTTACAGGTGACATGCCTGATGAGATATTTTATCACCAGAGAATTTGATAATTTCAGTCAAATGAAACTACTGCGGACCAGAGCTAGCTAGCAAAAGTCACATTTTCTAAGAAATAATCTCTCGTCGACTCGGACAATGTTCTGGTCTTACTATATATTTTACGAGGTTGGCCTGCTATTGGCACTTCTGACACCATGTTGTGATCGATCGTAAGATATGACCAATACAGGGACACTACACAGAAGAGCCGAAGGGAGCAAATGGCTTAGCTTCAAAATGTTAGTAATCAATTTAATCATTCATGAAAATTATACGCAAGCTCAGACCATAACCCTAGTTTTTGATTTAAAAAAAAAAAAAAGGCCCTACCCAGTCCTAACCCGATGTAAGATGTCGGAGTCCATAGAACTCGGGTTGGGTAACAGAGCTCAACTAGGGCAGACCAGAGCTACTGCAGACCAGAGCTAGCTAGTAGCTATAACATGGATCAGAGCTAGTTAGTGCAAACTAGAGCTGGGACAATGCTAGTGTGGACCAGAGCTGGCTAGTTACTAGGTACACCCTGGATCAGAGCTGGACCAGAGCTAGTGTGGGGACCAGAGCTAGCTAGCTACTAACTACTCCCTGGACCAAAGCTATTTATTGCGGACTAGAGCCAGACAAGAGCTTTGATCCAGGGTGTAGCTAGTAGCTAGTAGCTAGTCATTGTTTCCTATTGAAGCCTATTGAGCTTTTATGCAAATGCTAAATGGTTATAGTCCAAAAACAAAATAGTATCAACAATCTTTTGTCAAGCAATCTAAGTTGAGTCAGTCTGAACATGTCAACGTTAGTTTGGTGTTTTTAGCTTTAACAGTTCAAGAGCAGTGGTGAATCCAAATTCTTCCCATTGAAGCCTATGGATCTTTTATACACATTTTAAATGATTAGATTTACTATTAATGGTATAAAAAAAAACAGTATACGAGCAACCAATTTCAGACCAGTCTGCGCCTTTTAGAGTTTGAATAGTGGTTCAAGCTTAAACAGTTTGAAATAGTTCTTCTTCTTCTTCTGTGAGGTTTAACGGTGGTTGGCATCCAATATGTTGCATTGCCGCTCCCAACTGAACTATAGTATACAGTATATCACTCATTGGCCTATCCCTCTGTTCTGGCACAGATCTACTATTCACAGCGATTCTCTCAGAATCGTTGACCCTTGATCCTGCTCTCCTTTCTTCACTGCCTCAACATACAACCCCTTCCGCACAACTCTGACCCTGGCCACCTCAACCTGCCTCTCCCGCACCCTGACACGTTCGATCCTCAGCAAAATGAGCACCCCTGCAGTTGCACACACAACTTCTACACATTACTCTGTCCCATGTCCTCACGCACACTTCCCACATATTGGAAACTCCCTCCTACAAACTCCTGCGACATGCCCATAAATGTGACACTTATAACACCACAGTGGATTGGGCACAAAAGCTCTAACAGTATAACTCATATATCCTAACATTACTTTGTCAGGTAAAGACTCTAAATCAAATTTCAAAAGAACAGAGAGCATAACCTCTGTTTCACCACCCTCTCTGGCAGGTCTGTGTCGCACCAAACGGTGAGCGTCACTTACACCAGGAATCTTCAACTTCAATTGCTCCACCTCCACACTTAATGCCACACCAGAAATCATTACATTTACATTACATTTAAGTCATTTAGCAGACGCTCTTATCCAGAGCGACTTACAAATTGGTGCATTCACCTTATGAGATCCAGTGGAACAGTCACTTTACAATAGTGCATCTAAATCTTAAAAGGGGGGGTGAGAAGGATTACTTATCCTATCCTAGGTATTCCTTAAACCTTAAAGAGGTGGGGTTTCAGGTGTCTCCGGAAGGTGGTGATTGACTCCGCTGTCCTGGCGTCGTGAGGGAGTTTGTTCCACCATTGGGGGGCCAGAGCAGCGAACAGTTTTGACTGGGCTGAGCGGGAACTGTACTTCCTCAGTGGTAGGGAGGCGAGCAGGCCAGAGGTGGATGAACGCAGTGCCCTTGTTTGGGTGTAGGGCCTGATCAGAGCCTGGAGGTACTGAGGTGCCGTTCCCCTCACAGCTCCGTAGGCAAGCACCATGGTCTTGTAGCGGATGCGAGCTTCAACTGGAAGCCAGTGGAGAGAGCGGAGGAGCGGGGTGACGTGAGAGAACTTGGGAAGGTTGAACACCAGACGGGCTGCGGCGTTCTGGATGAGTTGTAGGGGTTTAATGGCACAGGCAGGGAGCCCAGCCAACAGCGAGTTGCAGTAATCCAGACGGGAGATGACAAGTGCCTGGATTAGGACCTGCGCCGCTTCCTGTGTGAGGCAGGGTCGTACTCTGCGGATGTTGTAGAGCATGAACCTACAGGAACGGGCCACCGCCTTGATGTTAGTTGAGAACGACAGGGTGTTGTCCAGGATCACGCCAAGGTTCTTAGCGCTCTGGGAGGACACAATGGAGTTGTCAACCGTGATGGCGAGATCATGGAACGGGCAGTCCTTCCCCGGGAGGAAGAGCAGCTCCGTCTTGCCGAGGTTCAGCTTGAGGTGGTGATCCGTCATCCACACTGATATGTCTGCCAGACATGCAGAGATGTGATTCGCCACCTGGTCATCAGAGGGGGAAAGGAGAAGATTAATTGTGTGTCGTCTGCATAGCAATGATAGGAGAGACCATGTGAGGTTATGACAGAGCCAAGTGACTTGGTGTATAGAGAGAATAGGAGAGGGCCTAGAACAGAGCCCTGGGGGACACCAGTGGTGAGAGCGCGTGGTGAGGAGACAGATTCTCGCCACGCCACCTGGTAGGAGCGACCTGTCAGGTAGGACGCAATCCAAGCGTGGGCCGCGCCGGAGATGCCCAACTCGGAGAGGGTGGAGAGGAGGATCTGATGGTTCACAGTATCGAACGCAGCCGATAGGTTTAGAAGGATTTCAATGGTGGCCTGTACCTAAGTGCAAAGCAAGATACAGGCCTGCTCCCTCTGATCTGAAGAAACACAAGCAAACATCACAAGTCCACTTTGGGTTACCTTCAACAACTCAACAGCACCCACCATATTTTCCACCCAACCTGAATCCACCCATTGATCAGCCAAAAGGC
The DNA here is from genome assembly GCF_023373465.1 of Oncorhynchus keta. NCBI lineage: Eukaryota > Metazoa > Chordata > Actinopteri > Salmoniformes > Salmonidae > Oncorhynchus > Oncorhynchus keta. The sequence continues at coordinate 64,947,499 of NC_068439.1, read as the reverse complement.
CTAGTTCCACCCTCTTCAAAAATCTCACTCCCACTGGATCAAACTTATCTTTATAATAACCATTTCCATCAATACAAGGCTCGGGCTCCAAGTCCCTCACAACACCTTCTACCCCTTCCATTCCATCTCCAGAACTCGAACTGGCATCCAAATGACTCTGTTTGAACTTGACACCAATCTTCCTCGACATACCCTCTCCCTTGTTATTGCTAGCTTCAACAGATTCAAACCTATCCTCTGCCTCCCTCAGTCTTTTCAACCTCCTCTATCTTTCCCTCAAATCCTCCTCCATTAATCAATTACCCGACTCTTTCTGAAAATATTCAACTTTTACAAGACAAAATCCATTTTTATCCTCCTTGAGAGACATGCTTAGCCCTGTACACACACCAATCTACCACAAGAAATTCTGAACCTACCGTTGAAAATAGTAGCGAGCAGAATTGGAATGGAATGCATTGGGATTTATGCAAATATGGTGTAGTGTGAAAATAATAAGTTGCATCAAAACATCATTTTTTTCTCAAGTAACCCGAAGACAGTCTGCCTACACGTTCTAACATTGTTTTGGTGTTGGCTCCTTTTACGGTTTTGGTCCTAAAGGTGGCAGTGAAAGGCTGAGTCACTGGCTTACTAGGGCTTTCATACCGTCCCTAGGAGGGATGCGTTACTTGAGTGGGTTGAGTCACTGATGTGTTCTTCCTGTCTGGGTTGGCGCACCCCCTTGGGTTGTGCCGTGGCGGATATCTTTGTGGGCTATACTCGGCCTTGTCTCAGGATGGTAGGTAAGCTGGTGGTTGAAGATATCCCTCTAGTGGTGTGGGGGCTGTGCTTTGGCAAAGTGGGTGGGGTTATATCCTTCCTGTTTTGCCCTGTCCGGGCGTGTCATCGGATGGGGCCACAGTGTCTCCTGACCCCTCCTGTCTCAGCCTCCAGTATTTATGCTGCAGTAGTTTATGTGTCGAAGGGCTAGGGTCAGTTTGTTATATCTGGAGTACTTCTCCTGTCCTATCCGGTGTCCTGTGTGAATTTAAGTATGCTCTCTCTAATTCTCTCTTTCTCTCTTTCTTTCTCTCTCTCTCGGAGGACCTGAGCCCTAGGACCATGCCTCAGGACTACCTGACATGATGACTCCATGCTGTCCCCAGTCCACCTGGCCGTGCTGCTGCTCCAGTTTCAGCTGTTCTGCCTGGGATTATTATTATTTGACCATGCTGGTCATTTATGAACATTTGAACATCTTGGCCATGTTCTGTTATAATCTACACCCGGCACAGCCAGAAGAGGACTGGCCACCCCACACAGTGGTGGACTGGGGCCTAGGTTTCTTCCTAGGTTTTGGCCTTTCTAGGGAGTTTTTCCTAGCCACCGTGCTTCTACACCTGCATTGCTTGCTGTTTGGGGTTTTAGGCTGGGTTTCTGTACAGCACTTTGAGATATCAGCTGATGTACGAAGGGCTATATAAATCAATTTGATTTGATTTGATTTGAACGGCAAATAATAATATGTGTAAACAATTTCTAAAGTTGTGCTTGGCTTTCAGCAAGCACACCTAACTAGCGCTGGCTAGCTAGCTAACTAGTTAGCTAAACAGTGTAACTTCCAGCATCCTTCACTAGTCTATTGGTCAATTTCGCGCCCATCTCATTTTCTCATTTGACATACATTTTTGTTTAGCTAGCTAGCTAACACCTTTCATAGAAACAATTCTAGCTTGTCTTTTTACTTGCAGATGGAGGAACGAACTGCCTTTTGTGGCCTCCCAAACAGTGCATTAACCAACCTGCATTGATAGGCCAGTGATTGGTCACACTAACTCGTAGTGGACCGACCAAGTAGGTAGCTGGATGCACTTTCAACTCTCTCTGGTGCATCCCAGATCCCAATAATCTCTCCATCTTCCTGAAGTGTGCACTCGCTCACTACACTACTTACTCCCCACAAAATTAAATGCATTGGATTGGTGTTGGCATGGGCTACAGGGGGTTTAAATATATCGGTATTTTCCTTTCAAATCTTGGGAGAAATCTGTTTTTCTTGCTCCCCCCCTCTCTCTCTGCCTGACCAGCTGTTTCTTAAAATAAGGGGATGCTCTCATGGCTACAGTTTTTGTACAAATGGCCTGTCTCTCCTTTCTTTACGTTAACCTTTGTTGTAACACAAGTAGCTAATAGGCCATTTGACTGTAAAATGTGAGTGTGTATGTATATTTATTAATGTGATGTAGAAATGTTTTTATAGCTATATAAATTGGATGGACATTTGTTTGTATGTGTCTCTACCTTGGGAAATCCGGTTTGCTCCTAGCCGCCTAACATGAGCCCACAGTGCTACTTATTTACCAACCATTGTATGTGCCTGTTTTGCGATGCTTTTCCCCCAGGAAAACATTACATGCAATTGTTAGATGCTGCCGACTATGGATAGCCTATACATTCCGATGTTTGGTTTTGATCTGGAGGGGTAGGTAGCATCCAACACTTTGATTTAATAGTTTCTTGTGAACTGCTCTGTGATGTAAGATCTGTCTGTCGACTATGGATAGCCTATACATTCCGATGTGGAACATGGGCTGCTGCTACACAGGTACAGTCATTTGATCGCGAGTTATCTGGAACGCGTTCTCTATGGAATGCAATTAGACCTTGTCTTATTAGTAAATTAAATCATTCATAATAATTCATAAATAATTCATAATTTCGGGCTCCAAGACCACTCAATCATCACTGACAACCCCATTGTGTCCACCTTCCAGACTGTGAAGAACCTCAGTGGGACCTTGGAAGACACCTTGTTGTGGAATTCAGAGCCGAACCGATGTTGCTACGATGCATAGACTACTACTGCTGCAAATCACACTGATTCACATGGAAGTTCTACCTGGATATTTGATTTGATTTATATGTCTCAGGCTCTGCACTCTCTTTGTTGGCATCATGTACCTTGATTTCTGTGAGTAGTCTCAAAAACCTGACCCTGGGCAACGCAGTGACTGGGGTCTGGTTTCAATGATGGGCTCTTTTGGCACATTGAAACTACGTCACTGTGTGCGTCACTACTTTATCCGCTTGAATAAAATACAAAATAGTAGCTAGCAAGATGGAGCTCACAGAGGTTATTTTTAATGAGTGCTTTTCGCAAGTGGCTAGTTTGCATCAACTACCTTCACTAAAACCACTGCAAAGGTTTTTCCTGCAAACTTTGGTTTTAAATCGGACATTCTGGCATGTCTGCCTCGTGGCAGTGACATAGTTCCTCTAATCCAAAAGAGTACATCATTGAAACCAGTCACTGTGTTGCCTAGGGTCGGGTTTTTGAGACTATGCTGTGAGCCAGTCATAATTAGCACACTAACTGTTTGCAGATGGTAAGTCTCACACATTGTTTGACTCACAAATGTGAGTTCTTCTAATCATGTGGTTTTATAAAGGACAAAACATAAAACTGGTTATTTTATTGTATCAAACGTTATCCTTTCTCTCAATTTATTTGCTGCAGGAATAGACAGATACAAATCCAGATTAGCATTTGTTTTTTTGTATTCAGGTTATAGACTGTTGATTCAGGGTTTCTACTCTCACCATCTGCGTGAGGTGACATAATTTTATGTACAATGACATCACTTTATAATAACAATATCAAACCTTTGTAGAAAACACCTGATTCCTACATAAAATCATTAGCAAAGCAGCAGAGCAGGGATCAAAACAGCATGGGCACATATGGCTTTGTTCTAACTAGACAGATATAGTTCATTACCTAACTAACACCTTCACATCTTTGGGGTTAGCTCTAAATCCTTCCAGTTGCATGATATACATGTCTGAAAATCCTGCTCACTCTTCAACTTGTTGCACTTTCTCACCACTTTTTTCCTTTTCGATAAATTAAATAAAGCAATTTGGCCTGGATGCAGGCTGCTTTATCCCAGTGCGAGACCTGCATTCCTGCATGCCAAGAGTAATAAAAGTAAATAAATATATAAACGAAGCCTCCAAACTTTCAGAACCACCTGGCACACATGTTTATATGCTACAGTATTAACATTTTCTTGTACTTTATGGCTCAGAAAACACTTACAGCGGTGTCACAAGGCCATGGGGACACACAGCTCAGCCCCATTAGGCATTTATACATGACCCAGGAGTGAACTACAACGTGAGGAGAGGAGATGGATCACTGGAGGGTAACCAAGATTTGGCCTGGCTCAGTCAAGGTGATTAGGACAAACCTTTTTTTCTGATGGTTGTATGATCTTGAAGAGAAGAAAGATAGACAGCTGTTTTCTCTGTACATGACAGTGGAAGGGGAGGACCATCCATCTCAGGGAAATTTCATAAAAAGAAATATTGTGAAACATTAAATAAGTAATCCTTTTTAGATAAACTATACTAAAAATATTCATATGTCACCAAATAATTGGTTAAAATACACTGTTTTGCAATGAAGGTCTACAATAGCTGGAGGACAGATAACTTTCATCCTCCTCTGGCAACATTGACTTCAATACAAAACCTAGGAGGCTGGTAGGCCTCACTCCCTTCCATGGACATACAGTACATGGTAATTATGATCACTTCCGGAGGACGTCCTCCAACCACTCAAAGCTTTTGTAGTATGAACTGACATGCTGTCCGTCCAATCATAGATGTAGGATCAGAGAACTAACCCAGTGTGTTGTATTGGGATTGTGCCACAGAGCATTATGGGGGGTGTTATGTGTTGAGAAGCTTGGTGACATTGTTGGATAAAGATTAAGAGTGAAGAGTGGCAGTTGAGCATTTTTGGGATATTATTCAATTCAAATTACAGGAGACGGAGGAGGTATATTACACATTGTTTCTTGGGTTTAGAACTTTTTTATTTTTAAAAATGTTGTCCAGTTAGTGCTATTTATTTAAATTTGCCTTGCTAACTTCAGTAGCTAGCTAGCTACCAGCGGTTTTCTCTGCCAAAATGGTAGAATAGCCAACACTACCAAAATGCTGTGGACTTTTTGTTGAAGAACCCCTTTCATTCTCTGGGGTTCATGGAAGGTGCGAATTAGAAGTGAGGGCCAACTTCTGCCTGAGATCAGTTTCATGAAGAAGGATGAAAAGTTGAGGGCGTTCAATACCAACTGGTATCAAATATATAGCTCAGTAATAGACTGAGGTAAAGTTGGTTTAATATTCACACATTCGGACATTCAACAGACAATCAACAAAGCCAATTACAAATGTATAAATCAATAAGTAATTCACCGTTTGTCACAGAAAAATCTAACGAGGTATGATATATTCTTTAAATGTCTAGCATACTTTTACAAACTTTTTTTTAGGAAAAATTCCTGTTTTGATTTGATAGAAATACATAAAATCTATAAAATGCCATTAAAAGTGGTATAAATCAATAACTAATTCACAGTTTGCCACAGCAACATCAAACTAGGTATGATTTATTTTTATAAATGTCTAGTATGCTTTTTCAACCTTTGCTTTGAGTAAAAATTCCAGTTCTGATTTGATAGAAATACATAAAATGCCATTTAAAGCTATATAAATCAATAACTAATTCACCGTTTGTCACAGCAACATCAAACTAGGTATGATTTATTCTATAAATATCTATCCTACGTTTACAACCTTTGCTTTGAGTAAACATTCCAGTTATGATTTGATAGAAATACGTACAAACTATAAAAATACAATTAATGTCTTGATCGTCTAAAGAATTAACGGACCAAGGCACAGCATGCGCAGAGTTCCACATGTTTAATAAATGAAACTCACCAAAACAATACAGAACAAACGAAGCGTGAAGTAAATGCAGTGCTCAACAGCAACTCCACAAGATCAAGATCCCACAAAAAGGCTGCCTAAATATGATCCCCAATCAGAGACAACGATAAACAGCTGCCTCTGATTGGGAACCATACCAGGCCAACATAGATATAAACACACTAGATCACCCACCCTAGTCACTACCCGACCAAACCAAAATAGAGAATAAAAAGGCTTTCTATGGTCAGGGGGTGACAGTAACCCCCCCCCCCCAAAGGTGCGGACCCTGGCCGCAAAACCTCACTCTATAGGTAAGGGTCCGGGTGGGCGTCTAGCATCGGTGGCGGCTCCGGTGCGGGTCTTTGGCCCCGCCCAGACTCCGGGTCCGGCCATGGAGCCGGGTAGAATGCCGTGCCTGGATTGGGCACCGGCGCAGAGGAAGGTTCCGGCCTTGGAGCGGGACTAGACGCCGTGCCTGGACTGGACATTGGTGCAGAAGAAGACTCTGGCCTTGGAGTCGGGGTGTGACAGTTATACGTTTGATCAATGGGTATAATGGTAAATCTGATCCCCAAGGTCCTCATAGGCTCACTTGGCTATTATAGAGTTGGAGGTAAAGAAAAAAAAATATGAAATTAGGACATTAAAACACATCCATTCACATACAATATGTATTTTAAAGTATAAATACCTTTCTAAGACCACTGTCTTTCTGGAGGTTTTAAAAGGTTTGCAAATAGTTCTTTCTGCAAAGAATGTGAATTGAAAGGTATATGGTAATACCTATATAGGTGACGTAGTTTCTCCACTGGTGTAATGGGTATAATGTGTGGTAGTTGCGTACCCCCCTGCAGAATTATGTAGAGCTGATTTGGGCCTGTTGATATTTTTTTTCATGATCTTTTGTAATAAATCTAATTTTCTCGTAGGCTTTGTGCTAGCAGTCTAAGAGAGAAAGAGAGCAAATAGGATAGTTGAAGTCCTATATTTTAATGGTTAGTGCCAGTAGATTGCAGAGGGGTTCACATACAGTCCTGAGGCAAATCATAATGTAAACATTTAATCCAAAAACAGAACATGTACCTTCCACTTCTTATATTAGTGTTTTTGCTTTTTTTGTTATCCACCCTCTGATATCTTTCAATACCCATGCTAATATATATACATATATATATATATATATATATATATATATATATATATATGTATATATATTAGCATGGGTATTGAAAGATATCAGAGGGTGGATAACAAAAAAAGCAAAAACCATCGTTCAAAAGTTTGTGGTCACTTCGAAATTGTTGGTCACTTAGTCACTTGTTTTTAATAGAAAAGCCATTTTTTGGTCCATTAAAATAACATCAAATTGATCAGAAAATACATTGTAGACATTGTTAATGTTGTAAATGACTATTATAGCTGGAAACAGCAGAATTTTTATGGAATATCTACATAAGCGTACAGAGGCCCAGTATCAGCAACCAACACTCCTGTGTTCCAATGGCACGTTGTGTTAGCTAATCTAAGTTTATAATTTTAAAAGGCTAATTGATCATTAGAAACCCTTTTGCAATTATATTAGCACAGCTGAAAACTGTTGGTCGGATGAAAGAAACAATAAAACTGGCCTTCTTTATACTAGTTGAGTATCTGGAGCATCAGCATTTGTGGGTTCAATTACAGGCTCAAAATGGCCAGAAGCAAAGAACTTTCTTCTGAAACTCGTCAGTCTATTCTTGTTCTGAGAAATGAAGGCTATTCCATGCGAGAAATTGCCAAGAAACTGAAGATCTGGTACAACGCTGTGTACTACTCCCTTCACAGAACAGCACAAACTGGCCCTAACCAGAATAGAAAGAGGAGTGGGAGGCCCCAGTGCACAACTAAGCAAGTACAGTAGAGTTGTAATTGCACGTTAAGATTCTTTACACGCTGATCATCTTTTCTGGGATATCGCAAATGATTTGATAGCTTCCATCGCATCATCCATTCAAATTTAGAGTAAAGAGAAAGGTTGACACAGCACATTTTTTGTGGGTGCGCTCATGTAGGCTTTCCACTTTCCTCCGGTATTTATTTAGCAAAGATCATAACACATACATGTTGCAGCATCCCAGGCTACACCTAACCATTAGAAATCTGACATGCTGTATGGGATGAAAATGAGACAATATTTCCATCTGATCAACTGTAGGCTACTAATAAAAACAGCTGCATACAGCCTATGTGCTCTGTCCATCTGGTCAGGGTAACTAATTGGTAACGTTATGTATTTATAGTGTTTGTGTGTCCGGAGAAAATGTGAATGTGATCAAATTGTATTATATTCAAAATGATTACCTGGAATGAATCAGTCAGATGTGAGTCCTACAGTTGCATAGGCCTGCATGATGCAAACATGGATAAAGCAAGCTCAGCCATGTGAGTTCTATTACCTATCAGTTGTTGTCTGTGTCTGGGTGAAGGAAATGCCCCTCCTAATCTAGTCTAAATATAATTTATATGAACAAATATAAGGTAGCTGCAGTTTAAATGGATTCATCCCCCCAGTGCCAGGAGTTTTTTTCAGGAGTATTTTAAAACCATGTGACTTGATTAGGAAGAACTGGTCCCATCATAGACCATATAAAACCTTTTAACAACTGATTAATCACTTTCATACCTTATAGGGTCCAGAATAGCCTTCATTTCTCAGGTTAATATATAAGGAAAAACTTCAGGCCCCAGGAGGTCAAATTTGCCCCACCGCTCTGGGACCTATGGTGCCACCAGACTGCTTGCAGTTGTCAGTTATCGTCAGGTATGTGGATGATCAGGGCTTTAGTCAGGAACGTTCCTTGAGCTACTTTGATGTGTCAAGTCGGCGAGATGTGCAGTCTGTGTTCGACTTTATGAATTCTGAGATGTCTGAGTTCATAGAGAAACTCGTTGTCCAAACCTACAATGGCGCAGCTGTAATGGAATGTGTCTGCTATTTGTATTTACAGCTATGTCCCCTCATGTTCCATGATTAAGTGGTGATGACTACTCCACTCCACTACCATTGTCAACCTTCTCCTGAAAAACTGAAGCCATGATGTCTCATGTGCCACTGGCACATTGAATGTTTCCCTACTTAGAAATGTAAGTACCCCTATCAATTTTCTTTCATTACTGCACGTAGAGTCAATCACATACACAATCACATTAGTACACATCAAAGATTTTACTCCTTGCTTGGACTAACTCATTATTAGCTCTTTTGTCTAACTGTGTAGTGTCTTGTGTTATTGTTTTTTGTCTTCCCTGTCAAGCCTCTGAACACCTCAACTCATGCCTCATACCCTCATTCAATCACTGCTGTGATCCCTTTCCAACACTGTGTAAGTAACCCTCTCATTCCCATTCCCCATAATATTGTACTATAAATGCCATTATTAAATGCTTTAGGTTAAAATAATTTGTCTTTGACGATTTTGAAACACACTTTATGGTCTTCGTGTGTTCCGCGCCTATGCCGTGGGTCTCCCATCCTCCTCCATTTTTCAATTCACCAGCCTCCACTGGCACATGAGATGTAAGCACAGGTGATTTTCATTTCCAGCAAACGGTGCTATTCCAGATGTTATTGTGATAATAGGGAATAATACAGTGCATCTCGTTTTCATACAGAGGACGAGGAGCAGTGCTGTGCCAGCTGCTAGATGCCCACTGGGCTTCTACAGATTCTACACTTTAGAGCAGTTGTTCCCAACCAGGGGTACTAAGACCACTGGGGGTACTTGACCTGTCCACAGGGGGTACTTGAGAAGACTCATGAGAACATAGGGCTACTGGTAAAATGCACATGAGGGGATGCTTCAGGGGTACTCTGTGCAGATCAAATTCAGATGGTGGTACAGTAACCGAAAAAAGTTGGAAACCACTGCTTCAGAGAGTATTTGAAGAGGTCGAGCCACTAATGCTTCTTGAAGCCAGTATCCTCTTAAGAGCTTGGGCGTAATCTTAATGGCTATCCCTCGCAGTCTTGGAGATTAACCTAACGTTGCAGGTGTTAAAGAAACGCCTGAATAGGGTCAGCAGAAACCGGATGATGACCTGTTAAGGGTGCTTAGAGATAAACAGCACATGATTCCCACTTGTGATTGTTAGGCATGGCTGATAGTGATTCCAACGCTCTGAAGCGTATTTCCAGTGTAGAGCATTTCCACATACCTGTGGTGAAGTGCACATGTTCAGTTTGTGATACTTGTTTCTCAGGCAGCTATCGAGGTCTGCATGTGTTTGTCTATAAGACTCATGTACTGGCTCCAATAGAGCTGTTGATAAGAACAGATGCATTACTACCACATCACTGGCAGATGCTCAGGTCCTCTCTCTCTATATATATAAATATATATATATCTCTATATATCTCTATATATCTCTATCTCTCTCTCTCTCTCTCTCTCTCTCTCTCTCTCTCTCTCTCTCTCTCTCTCTCTCTCTCTCTCTCTCTCTCTCTCTCTCTCTCTCTCTCTCTCTCTCTCAGTACCAACATGTCCCCCTCAGCCCCCTCCCTAACAGAGACATTTTACTGGGTAACAGAGCTGCTCTCAACAGTATATCCCTGCAGTGCCATCTAACATTCACTGCCTGGTTCTGTTTTCTCCTCTAGGCTGTTTTTGATACACAGCTCTGCCCCTTCAGTGTTTGGTGTGCCTCTCACCATGTCAAACTGAGTTGGACCATGGAAGCTGTTCACGTCCCCTTGGATATCCTCCAGTTCCTCCAGAGAAACTTCTAAACGAACATGAAGGAACTATATAAGACTGACCTGGTTGTTTTACCAACCAATTTATGTTAGCCAGACATATAATCCAAATAGAATATTGAATAAGCCTTCATTAAATACTTCCTGATTACTCTAAGAGAATATAAATGAATGCCCGTGTTTCTTATTTAGTCATATATTCAACTATGATGACACATCAGGCGACTGTTGAGTTCAACACTTCAATGCAAACAGAGAGACAAGTGGAACAATTGACAGCCCACTGAAAGACTGCTTAAATAACTAAAAAGCATCTTCCTTGGCATAGCTCCATGGCAACAAATGTTCCAAGCTTAATTTGCAAGAGAAGTATGTGAGGAAATTACTCTTACAGAAGATTACCATCCTTCTTATATCACTTCCAAATCCCAATTCAAGAGGTACTTGTTTGTTTATACGTGAATAAAGAGTGTTAGGCGGTCACATGTGGCAGGCATGGCCGTAGCCAGGATCTGAGTCTTAGTGAGCTCCCCCATCCAAGAATTGTAAGCAACTGCATTTCTATACCTTTTTAAACTCTAAAATACTATTTGGAGAAAAGCAAAAACAAGCAAAAAAATGACCCCAGCCATTATCACATTAGAGGCTGTAGCTTAATTCATCTCTACAAATATATAGCCTATTAGCTATACAATTAGCTGCTACACATTAACTCAGCACTGCGATTAAAAACTATAATTTAACACCTACGAAGGATCCAAAAAAATATTTTAATAGCTAAAAATAAACAAAAACAACCTTCTTTTGTTGCAGTTTTACTGTCACACCCTGACCTTAGGGAGCCTTTATATTTCTCTATTTGGTTAGGTCATGGTGTGATTTGGGTGGGCATTCTATGTTTTCTGTTTCTTTGTTTTTGGCCGAGTGTGGTTTCCAATCAGAGTCAGCTGTCTATCGTTGTCTCTGATTGGGGATCATACTTAGGCAGCCCCTTTCCCCACATTTAGGTAGTGGGATCTTGTCTTTGTTTGTTGCATGTGGTGCACGCCAAATCGTTACTTTCGTTGTGTATTTATTTTTTGGTGGAACATTTAATAAAGAAAATGTACGCCTACCACGCTGCACCTTGGTACGGTCATTCTACCACTAACGATGGACGTAACATTTATAGCTAATTTGCTGTAATTCAACATGAGTTTCAGACCTCTGTATCCTCCTATGTAGCTACAGCCCTGGCAAGTCAGATGTTGCATTGCTGGAAATGTATAGGTGAACAGTAAACTAGTAGACTTTAATGCACATGAGATCCTCTCAGCACAAGCAGTTTCCTCTTAAACCTGAGCAGTATGATGAACACATTTACTCAATCATCTGTGAATTTACTATTTTAAAATCTGCAGTAATATAGGGTGCAACTTGGCCTCTAATAATGGGGTTCTTTATACATATTGACTAACTGGGTTGCAGTGGCTTGTTACAATCTATCCTGTGTAAAGATGTCTGTCCGGAGCATGAACCTGCTTGCTGCCAAGCTTCAAATAAAATATTTGTCACATGCGCTGAATACAATAGGGGTAGACCTTACACTAGGAAATGCTTAGTTTACAAGCCCTTAGTTTTAAGAAAAAATGCCTTCTTCCCGGGTGAGTAATCGCTGTCCTGATATCTAGAAACTATTTTTGTCATAAGACACGGTGGTGTCACGCCCTGACCTTAGATCATTTTAATTCTCTATTTGGTTAGGTCAGGGTGTGACTAGGGTGGGCAATCTATGTTTTCTATTTCTTTGTTGGCCTGGTATGGTTCCCAATCAGAGGCAGTTGTCTCTGATTGGGGTTTGTATTTAGGCATTCTTTTCCCACCTGTAGAGAACACTACAGTTACATTGGAGGAGTGTGGTGTCAAGGGCAGGCAATTACTTCCAGGGGACATGTGTTGGCCTTGGCATACTTATAAAGCGCAAACACTTGCCAAAGGGAAGAGGCAGCATTCCTCAACATCAGTGGTTTCTAGAGGTGATTGTGTCAGCAAATCTATTCAGTGTACATTCTGCATCTTCCCTTCTGTTATTTTACGTTATTCTACGTTATTCTACGACAGTGTAAGTTCTAATGACGCCTTAGAGAGAGTTCATCCAAGTCCCTGGTGCACTTGAAAAAGCAGGGCACCTCTTTGTCTGGCTTTGCAGTGCCCTTTTCCCAGTAACCCCATTGTGAATTCACTTAAGCATTCCATACACATCTAACCCCCCACCACTCACAGTACCATAGGAGAGGTTAACCTTTGTAAGTCAATCGCTACAATTCACCATGTGTCTGATGGGCTGTACCAGCACTGCCAGAGAAATGAAAAAGGTCCAGTAATCATTGGGTAGCCCCAATTAAACTACATTGAATTCCTTGACAATGCCCTTTTCTCTAGTCTGTCAAAGTGCCCTCCAGAGAAATCGTGACTTATAAAGAAATTGAATTATCGGGGGTATAAAACACAGATTGTCTTTTTACTTACATTTGCTATGATTGAATAGAGACAGGTCCATAGCTTATTTGGGGCACAGGGAGATTAAGAGGTTTAGGAAGCCTGAGCAGACTTATACAATATGGGACCATTTTCCTTCGTGTGCAGAAATATAAAATGAACAATTCTCTAAATAAATTATTGTATTAGTACCAGCATTTAATAGACATTACATTTTTGTTCCAGCAATGTTACAAATTCACCCAATAATTGGTTTACTGAGTTAAAGTTGTTGAATTTATTTAAATCTCATTACTTCCCTGAAAAAGTTGTCTTTGGCAGTCATGTCCCCTGCTCAGGGTATTGTGACAACTTGTAACAATAAATGAAGCAAGAACTTTAATGGAAAATAGTTCCACACCATGAACATTCAATTTTTTAAAACTTCAAATACATTACACATTTTAAATGTCCTGAGCATTGCAGGAAAGTTCTCCTGCAAATAGGTTATCAAATTAAGATCCTACATCTGTAGGAAGTCCCACTCAGTTGACTACTTAAAAATGGTGAAAGTCCTTAATGGCGCTGCCCATACTAAAATTGGCTTTTGGGCACTAGAGTTCTCTATCTGTCTCTACCACTGACCCTCAGAAGTATAGAATACTGATTTATAGTGCTCATTCCCATATTTTTCCCTGCTGCAAATGTGTACACCGTTTTGGATTTGATTGTTTAATTGTATGTTGTACTGCACTGTTAGTTTCAGAAAGTATTCACACCTCTTGACTTTTTCCACATTATGTTGTGTTACAAAGTGGGATTAAAATTGATTTAATTGTAATTTTTTTGTCAACGATCTACACAAAATAGTCTGTCAAAGTGGAAGAACAAAACAATTATGAAAAATAAAACACTATCTTGATCAAACAAGTATTCACCCCCCCTGAGACAATACATGTTAGAATCACCTTTCGCAGCGATTACAGCTGTGAGTCTTTCTGTGTAGGTCTCTAAGAGCTTTGCCCATTATTCTTTTTAAAATTCTTCAAGCACTGTCAAGTTGATTGTTGACCATGGCTAGAAAGCCATTTTCAAGTATTGGCATAGATTTTCAAGCTGATTTCAGTCAAATCTGAAACTAGGCCACACAGGAACATTCAATGTCGTCTTGGTAAGCAACTCCAGTGTATATTTGGCATTGTGTTTTAGGTTATTGTCTTGCTGAAAGGTGAATTCATCTCCCAGTGTCTGTTGGAAAGAAGACTGAGGATTTTCTCTTGGATTTTTCCTGTGCTTATAGCTATATTCTGTTTATTTTTATCCTAAAAAACTCCCTATTCCTTGCTGATGACAAGCATACCCAAAACATGATGCAGCCACAACCATGCTTGAAAATATGAAGTGGTACTCAGTGATGTGTTGCGTTGGATTTGCCCCAAACATAACTCTTTGTATTCAGGACAAAAAGTTCATTTCTATGCAACATTTTTTGCAGTATTACTTAAGTTCCTTGTTGCAAACCAGATGCATGTTTTGGAATATTTTTATTCTGTACATGCTTCCTTCTTTTCACTTTGTTATTTAGGTTAGTATTGTGGAGTAACTACAATGTTGTTGATCCATACTCAGTTTTCTCCTATCACAGCCATTAAACTCTAACTGTTTTAAAATCACCATCATCCTCATGGTGAAATCCCTGAGCAGTCTCCGGCAATGGAGTTAGGAATGATGCCTGTACCTTTGTAGTGACTGGGTGTATTGATACACCATCCAAAGGCTAATTAATAGCTTCACCACCCTGAAAGGGATATTCAGCATCTGCTTATTGTATTTACATTTTTTGGTACATCTACCAATCGGTACCCTTCTTTGCGAGGCATTGAATAACACGGTCTTGTTGGCCAAAAATGATCCTAATTTGACTTTGGTGCAGATCATGTTGCTCTTCAAGTTTATTTGTCACATGCACAGGATTCAGAAGGTGTAAACAGAACAGTGAAATGGTTGCGTGCATAGTGGAGTTTTCCGCTTTGTTTAAAAAAATACATTTCAAAGATGTTTTATGAACAAAATTCTACTTTGACATTATAGTGTATTGTGTGTAGATCAGTGACTCAATCTCAATGTAATCCTTTTTAAATTCAGGCTGTAACACAATAAAATGTGGGTCAAGTAAAGGGGTGTGAACACTTTCTGAAGGCACTGTAGCTTCCTCTCTTGTTTTTTCTTTATCAGATATATTGTTTTATTTGTATTAGTTATACTATTTTGATATTGATTAATGCCTGCTGGGTGGAGATCGCAGTGAATCATTTCAAGGTACTTGTGCATGTGACAATAAAACTTGAACTTTAATTACCCCCACTTTAGCTCTGTTAATTGTCTCCATTTTGATCTAGGTGTTAAACCAAATCAAAGCACTGTGATGGAGAATGGAACTGAAAGGATAGACCACTTGGAAGTAACTTGATTTCATATTTAGTTATTTTCTTACCGGGGGGAATAAACCAGGTTTCCAATCAGTCATGTTCTAAGGATACATCTGCCAGTCTAAAGTATGGAGGACTGCCTGTATATTACTACCTGATTATATATGGATGTTCTTAGTGCCTGAAACCAGGGACAGTGTGAATGTTTCCTATCTGTAAACTAGGAAGACACTGATTCTGTGCTTGAAGTCAAAGTGGATAGGAATGACAGGAAGTAAGGGGGGTTCTATGCCCGAATCCACATCCTCTCAGTGTCCTGTTTGGTCTTTTCTCTCTGAACACTATGGTTTTCAGTGGTCCTAGCATCCAGATGGTTGGTGTGACATATAGACCCAAAAAAAGAGCCACGAGGAAGGAAGGTCCTCGGCTAGTTTTTCCCCTTTTTTCCAAAACACATGTGATTCCAGTCAGCCCTCCCTTCTCAGCCGTGCCATCTGAAACTTTGACACTTCCCCTCATGGGCCAAACCATAGTCAATTTTTTTTCACACAAGGTTATATATATATATATATATATATATATATATATATATATATCACAAAAGTGACTAAACCCCTCACATTTTTTGTAAATATGAGTATATCGTTTCATGTGACAACACTGAAGAAATGACACTTTGCTACAATGTAAAGTTGTGAGTGTACAGCTTGTATAACAGTGTAAATTTGCTGTCCCCTCAAAATAACTCAACACACAGCCATTAATGTCTAAACCGCTGGCAACCAAGTGAGTACACCCCTAAGTGAAAATGTCCAAATTGGGCCCAATTAGCCATTTTCCCTCCCTGGTGTCATGTGACTCGTTAATGTTACAAGGTCTCAGGTGTGAATGGGGAGCAGGTGTGTTAAATTTGGTGTCATCGCTCTCACACTCCCTCATACTGACTGGTCACTGGAAGTTCAACATAGCACCTCATGGCAAAAAACTGAGGATCTGAGAAAAAAAATGGCCTGGGCTATAAGAAGACCCTGAAACTGAGCTGCAGCACAGTGGCCAAGACCATACAGTGGTTCAACTGGACAGGTTCCACTCAGAACAGGCCTCGCCATGGTGGACCAAAGAAGTTGAGTGCACGTGCTCAGCGTCATATCCAGAGGTTGTCTTTGGGAAAGAGACGTGTGAGTGCTGCCAGCATTGCTGCAGAGGTTGAAGGGGTGGGGGGGGGGGGTCAGCCTGTCAGTGCTCAGACCATACACTGTACACTGCATCAAATTGGTCTGCATGGCTGTCGTCCCAGAAGGAAGCCTCTTCTAAAGATGATGCTACAAGAAAGCCCGCAAACAGTTTGCTGAAGACAAGCAGACTAAGGACATGGATTACTGGAACCATGTCCTGTGGTCTGATGAGACAAACTTATTTGGTTCAGATGGTGTCAAGCGTGTTCGCGGCAACCAGGTGAGGAGTACAAAGACAAGTGTGTCTTGCCTACACTCAAGCATGGTGGTGAGAGTGTCATGGTCTGGGGCTGCATGAGTGCTGCTGGCACTGGGGAGCTACAGTTCATTGACGGAACCATGAATGCCAACATGTACTGTGACATACTGAAGCAGAGCATGATCCCCTCCCTTCGGAGACTGGGCCGCAGGGCAGTATTCCAACATGATAATGACCCCAAACACACCTCCAAGACTACCACTGCCTTGCTAAAGAAGCTGAGGGTAAAGGTGATGGACTGGCCAAGTATGTCTCCAGACCTTTAACCATATTGAGCATCTGTGGGGCATCCTCAAACGGAAGGTGGAGGAGTGCAAGGTCTCTAACATCCACCAGCTCTGGTGAACTCCATGCCCAAGAGGATTAAGGCAGTACTGGAAAATGATGGTGGCCACACAAAATATTGACACTTTGGGCCCAATTTGGACATTTTCACTTAGGGGTGTACTCACTTGTTGCCAGCGGTTTAGACATTAATGGCTGTGTGAGTTATTTTGAGGGGACAGCAAATTTACACTGTTATACAAGCTGTACACTCACTACTTTACATTGTAGCAAAGTGTCATTTCTTCAGTGTTGTCACATGAAAGATATACAAAAATGTGAGGGGTGTGCTCACTTTTGTGATATACTGTATATAAATATATGTACAGTATGTACCTTTATGTTCACTATTCTTCAACAATGTAGAACATTGTAAAAATAAAGAACCCCTGGAATGAGTAGGTGTGTCCAAACCTTTGACTGGTACTGTATATACAGTCAAAGGTTCAAAGGTTTGGAATATACAGTACCAGTCAAAGGTTTAGACACACCTACTCTTTCAATGTTTTGTCTTTATTTGTACTATTTTCTACATTGTGTAATAATAGTGAAGGCATCAAAACTATGAAATAGCACATATGCAATCATGTAGTATTAAAAAAAAGTGTTAAACAAATCAAAATATATAATATATTTTGAGTTTCTTCAATGTTTCCACCCTTTGCCTTGATGACAGCTTTGTACACTCTTGGCATTCTCTCAACCAGCTTCATGAGGTAATCACCTGGAATGCATGTCAATTAACAGGTGTGCCCTTAAGTTAATTTGTGGAATTTCTTTCCACTGAGAGAATGCCAAGAGTGTGCAAAGCTGTCATCAAGGCAAAGGAAGATTTACTTTGAAGAATCTCAAATATAAAATATATTTTAATTGTTTAACACTTTGTTGTAATTTCATAGTTTTGATGTCTTCACTACAATGTAAAATAAAGAAAAACCCTTGAATCAGTAGGTGCGTCCAATCTTTTGACTGGTACTGTATATATTTATTTCAGTAGACTGAGCAAAACAGTTGCTATTAACAATTGAATAGACCCATAGAGACCCACAGATATCCACAATGCTGCTTTTAATGTGTTGTATTGCATGTGCGTGAAGTTGACAGCATGGCTTCGGTCAAGCTCATATATTACCCAATGCTAACCGAAAACCTGGTACAATTTAAAAACATATATATATATTATGATGCTATGTACTACATTACATTTGAATTTTATTTTTATTATTTTTATTATTTGACATTTTAATTGTCAAACTAAGTTTTTGAACATAATCTCGGCTGTTTATTGTATGATGTTATAAATTATAGTGTCCAAACACAACATTGTTCAACAAAATTGGTCTTGGGCTTAAAAAGTAACTGAAGTTGACCCAGTTGTCAAGCACTTGTTTAAAGTAACCAGAATAAACCCAATGGCATTTTTATGTCAGATGTTCACTCCTTTACTGTGCTCCTTTGGCCACATTTAAGACACTGCATCATGTGGTTATGGATTCTCAAAGAGGAAGAGAGAATACGTTAAAAAGGAAGAATAAGGATCTGAATACTACAAGTAACTGCATGTTGCTGGCAGAGGCAGTGCTACATGCCTGTTTAGTTTTGTGTGTGGCACGAAAGTGGTTTGCTTGTTTTATAATAACCATCAGATACACACAAAGACCCTTTAACTAGTGTGCACTTATCAAATTGTAAACACTGGCAAGCAAGCCTGTATATTCAGGAGGCAGGAGTGTGGGAGAACCAACATTGGGCAACAAGTGGCATAATGAGTGGTATTTACATGTACAAGGTATTTACATGTACAAGGTATTTACATGTACAAGGTATTTACATGTACATTTGAGAATCTTACTTAAAAGCTACTGAAACTTATTTTTGCTGAAGTGTCTACTGATAAAATGTGCTAATATCCCTCTAATTATTTTCAATTAAACTTCATACTGTATGTCCAGCCATGTCGACCACACCTGTTCCATTTTTATTAGGACAAACTATTAAGGAAATTCCCCTTTCAACCCAAAATGGTCTTTGATGGAGAGAGAAATTGATTTTGTTTTGTCACGAGTCCACCACATGCTCAAGATGAATTAAAATTGTATCAATAACTCCACAACTCAATACTTCATCCACATTTTAGTAGTAATGCTATCACCAGGAAGTAGTGGTGGAGGGCTGGTGCACACCTGTGTTTCTCACTGTCTGGTTCTCTGGCCATTCTGTCTGTGTCCTTCCAAAGATATACACAGGAAGAAAACCCAAACATAGTTGTTTTTGTGTTAGTCTCAGTCTTAATAACGGGCTCCATTCAGCTGAAATCTCCTTGATATGGGCCTTTGAAAGAGGGGATTTTTTTTACTAGAAGTCAAGCGACACTGTAATCACCAGCTCCCAAAGAAAACCACTGTGTTAAATAATTTACTGTAAACAGCAAGGGAATGTTAATTATCCACTGGCTCTGATCTTAAAGGACTAAATGGATTTAACTTGTAATTTTGATGGCGGAGGAGGAACCTCACACATGGCTATGTGGGGGACTGCACTGTACACCAAGTTCAGTGTTTCACCAGCATGAGCTTTCTCTATGAAACAATATGTTGTCCATCAGTAACTCTTCTCTAGCATGCTACCTATCTAAATGGCTATAGCAGGTGTTTATTCTGTCCATCTATGGTTGCTAAACCTGTTTTTAGATGACATCATTGTGTACTGTTGGTTGAAATATATACTTCTAAAATACCAACTGCATCACTGCTAAGTCCAACATTCGGACACCACTGATTATAGTCATGCCTGATAATCACACTATAAAAAAACAACTTGTATTGGAGAGACTAAGAGAAAAAACTCAAGAGTGAGCCTATGATGAGTTTCTTGATGATGTCAGGCCAGTGGATATTGACTCTAACCAGCCTAATATTGTTCTGAACACCTGGCTTTTTCATTATCTATGACGATGGTCTCATCCCTTGGACAATTGTAAAAGCTAAACAATATGCATTTAAAACAAAATAGAAAGAACTGGATGGAAAAATGAAAACAGTATAATTCTCATCAAAGACCAGAGGTTTGTTCATATCAGTTCACGGTTACTGATTTATATCCAAAAGGTTTTATTTAGTAGTAGCAATGTGGTTTTAATTACATTATACCATGTGCTTTCAAATCGAAGTTAGCTGTACTGGAAGACATGCTGAAGTCAGAGCAAAAACATCGACTTGCCTTTCAAAGCTTGTGAAAGGCATTCTTTTGATCTAGTGCATATGAAACAAAGCCCATCATTTAAAAAATAATAAATAGAATATCCTAAAAACAAAAGCGGTACTGTCACCTGTTTTACATTTCTTTTCACTGTATGTAACTGTGGTTTTGTAGAGCTGATGCTGGAGGAGTATAAAAGCTGTCTGGGATAATCCTCTATTCCCTGTCTAAATCCTCTTAGCTTCCTCGGGACCAGGACCGGAGTTGGCCATAAATGCAGAGCTTCCAGTAGAGGTCCTTCTTTTATACATTTTATCATGACAGGTTGCAGAGCGCCAGGTCAGGGGAGTGAACCCCACAGCTTTTACACAGGGATTCAGGCCCACCACACATGCTCAGAGTTTATGCCACACAGGAACACTCTCCGAGTCAACAAGGGGTCACACATTTTTCTGTTACTTAGGTCATTTACTGGGGTAGACTTAATGATGGAGCCTCGGGATTGGAAGTGGCACTGAGCCGGTTGTCAGTTCATTTCACAACCACGCAGCACATGATGATGAGGCTGATTAGCATTGATTGCTTAGTCAGTTGATTAGCAAGTAATAATAGATTGATTGACCGTGATCCAAGGTATGGATTCTAGTTAGGGTTCTTGTCTCTGACTCACCATAATCTCAAAGAGGCACATTCCTGTTGAACTCATTAGGACAGGTATTTTTCCCATAGAGGGGCTAAATACATTTAGATACCAGTCTGCACACATGCTAAGTAAGCCAACGTGCATACACAGATGCATGCTAACATCGAAGCAAATGTAGTTACTTTTAATTTACTGTAGTGTAGCCTATTCCTCTGTAATTTACAATGTAAATCTTGATAATTCGCCCTTTCAACATTGACCTTTTCACTATGTCTTAAATCATTGTTAGAGGATGTTTACAATCTTTAGAAACTAACATTTTGATCTGACTGTATGTTTCTTAATTCCCTTGGTAACTGTTCATTGGCACAGCAAACCTCCATGTTCAGGGCATAGTCAGTAATATATGACAACTGTGAATGATTATGATCGTTAAAGGTCGTGGCAAGCAAGAATGAGGTTTTTAGATTCATATTCATGTGGTTAAAACCGAGATTGCCATCAGCATGTAAGTAAATCTCTCTGAAGATTCCACATTCCCAGTAGCCTTTGAACTCGTTCGCCCTATATTTAAATTATCCTGCGTACCTGTGTTTCAATTTCCTGTGGACTTGAACACTGGCATTTCAGACAACTTCAATAAAAGTAAACAAATCCCCTGATGGAAATCAAAGCTGCTGTACTCTGGCAAATAAATAGAAAACGACATACTCTAGAGTGGACAGTGTTTGTGTACCAGAGGCTTCCACTGTATTGTTGGCTCCCACTGATGACCAAAGGCACCAAAGATGTTGAGAGTAATTTGTGCAGGTTTCAAGACATGGCTTCATGGAAATGTATTTTTACTTGCACTTGTATCTTTGTTATTCATGTGCAGCTAAAGCAAACTCAGTGTGGTCAGACTCCTGCTTGAGTTTTTATCTACCAGTCCGGAGCAGTAAACCCTGAATCTTTAAAAGCCTGGCATAGAGAGACAGTGGACTTCATATCTCTTTTGCTCTCCTGAAGCTGCATCAGTTGGACAACAGTGTGATGAGCAGACCAGAGCCAGTGAGCAGTCAGTGACTGCAAGGACAGCACATTAAGGTGCATCTATTTCCACTGACAGGTCAATCACTCATACACACTGATATGTCAAGGAAAAGACGAGAACATCTGATCAAAATGACATCAGATGGACCCTTTTCCCCCAGAAATATCATGCTCCTGTACAGGATTATTTTCCGATGGCGACCTGCCAGGTATTCAACTACATTATAGGGTCTCTTTGTCGACTGTTAAATAACACAGCATCCGTAAATAATGTGAGGACATTTCCAACACCTTGTCTTCCGCATGTTTAATTCATGAAAAGTTCCTCAGTGGTATAATTTTGTGGTTGGGACAAAGCTGTTGCTAAGCATGAGCATTCACCACTGAAGAAATGCACTATTTCTTCTGGCTCCCCGTTGGAGGCTCTCTCTCAACATGCAGGAAGGTACTCTGAGGCTGCTGGGCAGCGCTGATTTGCCTGGCTGTTTTGGCTGGATTCTAGAAAGCCATCAGCATGTGTGATTGGGCTAAAGGGATAAAGGGCCGGATACTCACAAAGAGGGATGGAGCTCAGGCCTGAACTTTGACCATCTTTCTAAAACACTAGGTGTAAATTGGCACAGATGATTCAATATGTCATGGCAACAATGGGGGCATTCACACAGCCGTTTAGCTACTGGTCACAATAAACACACGTGGGTCTTCCATGTGATGTAGAATCCCTACTTGAACCCTGCGTGAAGTAGCTAGAACCCTATTTGGCTTAGCGTGTGCAGGTATCTGCAGTCCGTCTGATGAGAGGGGTTTCTGGATGCAAAACAACTACTATCACAGCTTCTTTCTGGTCCTTAGATCGTTTGTTTCACTTCATTACCGTCTGTGCGTAATCATTCCACAATCGAACGTCGAGCCCCATTAACAAAGGGGGAGTGTAGAAACATGACGTGTCACATCACGTCTCTAGTTGGTGCAATGTCTATTCCAAGCATGAAATGATGAAAGCCTAGTTAAGTTTCAGTCTGCTGCACAAACATTTAAACTCCAACCACTGCTTTGATGTTGTGTCATGTCTAGACCATACATCATTTAAGAGTGTGGCACCAGCTGGTACCATGTCCCCTCTCTACCATCTCTTCAGGGTTCCCACATACTGTAGAATGTCCCCTTGCTTCTCTGAGAAAGCATAGAGGCTTATACTGAAGGGCCTTGCTCTTTTACGCTGTCTCAACTAAAAGACAGGGGAGACCGCAAGACTTACCACATGAGAATAGCGTGTAGAAAGGACTGCATATCAACAAGATCAGAACTTGATTGAACTGTTGAACTAGAACACCAGGGTCAAAGTCACAAGATCTAGACAAGGTCTTTGGAGCCCTAGTACATTGTTGGACATGCATCAGGAGTCAACGGCCTCCTAGGTACTCCTGTACAGGTTACAGGCTGGCCTTTTTGATGTCAGAAGTCACCTGTGTTTAAGGCCATGTCCAATATGTAAGCAAAACAGTTTGAGAAGCATTGAAACATATGTTCTGCTTAATTCCTCTCACCTTTTAGAAATGTGATGTGTAATTCTTATGCAGGCTTTACACATGCTCTATGAAGGCTTTGTGAATACTCTATGAAGTCACTCTGAATCTGCTTAAAAATGGGACCGCATCTCATAATACCAGCTGCACCTGGTCTGAGTTAACATGACAGTCATACAACTGAAAATAGGCTGGTATGGTGACCGGAAGTGATATGAATTAAACTGATGCAAAGCCCATCATTGTCAGCCAAAGGAGTTCATGTGTTTTGCCTTGTTTGTCTGTGTATCGGCCCGTATTGGGACTTGCCTGACTGGTGAAAGACAACACCCCAGCACATGTGGATGAGGTTGTGAGCTTTGAGGTTTAGAGTATTCTCCTTACGAGTCTTTGCGTGACATGCCCTTGTGACACACACAACGCTAAGATCAATACCCCTGACAATGTGGGATATCTCGGATCACACAGGATCAAAGGCAGAGCTTCCGCTGGCCAACCTTCACAAAGATATTCAGATGCTTCAAAGGATTTAGAAAAACATAATGAAAAGCTGGATTAAAGGCCAGGTGATCTCAACACGAATTATGTCAGTAGTGGTGCCTTGTGTTAAAGATCAACTGATCATGCTTATTAACAACAAGCTAACACAAGTGTCTTCACATTTTTTTTTAAGTCCATGTTCTTTTATGTAATTTTTGCGAAATTGTAGTGCAAAACAATACTCTGTAGGAAGTCTTGCAAGGCATCTATGATTTTCACAATAGCTGGCAATAACACTACTGCAGCTTACCTTGGCAGTCCCAGATGGAATGCATATCCCCAAGGAATAGAGATGATTACTGGAGTCTACATGAGATGATTTGGAAAATGTGAAGTGTCTTCTGTAGATTAGATACAGAATGGGACAATGTTTTGTATGTTTATCAGGGCTCAGAGGTGATAGATAATGGACAACCTCATTGGATACAGTGTTGAATGTGCAATGCTAAGCTTATTGTACTTTCTTACTTTCAGATATCAGTGCCCTTGAATGCCCCCCACGCTGCTTTACCTACATGTGTTTTGGCTCTGGCCCAAACAGTCGGTTTCTGGGACAGATCAGACAGTCTAGAATGGATTTTCAGGGAGGTAATCGAATCCAGACTTATTGCTGGGAGAAGAAACTAACATCCGTGGGCGTGGTGTAATGTTTGGCCGGAGCAAGGAGTTTGGGTATCCAGGTAAGTATTAGGCCACAAAACATGGCAACTCCTTGCCCCCAGTCATGCTCTGCCCTGGAAAACACATGGCATTTATTACCAAAGGACTCCATATGATTAGCAAGAGAGAGGGGTATTATAGATGAAGCCATGGGTTTATTGAGAGTCTCAGGGCATCAATCCATGCTGTGCGCAGTGCATCACCTCTCTTCTATTCCCCTGGGTTCCTGCAGCAGGTGGTTCACATTTTTGCCGAGAAGAATTCAATAATATTAATAATAACACACATTCAGCATGAAATGGAATGGAATGGAATGAAAAATTCATCCAGGAAACAAAAAGAAAAGTTTCCGACATGATTCCAGCCATGACTGAACTTCATGACACCATGTGAGTCAGGTGAGGGCCGGAGGGTGATAAATCTAAATCCCTTATTTTAATGTTCGCTTGGAATGTTGCATGTTACCAGAAAAGCACTTCCATTCTTAAATGGGACCTGGCTATTTTTAACTGATTAGGTTAGCGTTCTTCCTTGAATTTAGTGCATATGCTTATGTTTTCCACCATACAATTAAAATCAAATTCAATTACATGTGTCACATGCACTGAATACAAGAGGTGTAGATGTACAATTGCAAAGCTTACTTACAAGCATATAACCAACAAGTTCAAGAAAATTATTTCATTAAATAACTGAATAAACTAGAGTAAAATATAAAAAGTAACACAATAAAATAGCAATAGCGAGGCTATATACAGGGGGTACCGGTACGTAGTGTATGTGCGTGGGTACAGGTCAGTTGAGGTCATTTGACTCCAACACTTATGTGTTATTGCCATCTTTTATTTTGACTATATTCCAAATAAGTTCTGCAACTCATTTCTTTCTCTCCCAATAACAGTTATCTGATGCAAATGGCTGGCAAGTTTTGCTACTTGACCTTTTGAGCGGGGTTAAGGAAGTCAGGTTGCTAAGACGCAAACACACACACACACACACACACCACACTCTCTCCTACCCACACTGCAATACTTTCTTAATTAGATGATTTGGGATGTTACAGATATCCAGAGCCTATACCCAGCGGCTAACTCACCCTGTGTCTGATTTTCGTCATATGAAAAAGCAGGTCCAGAAAAGTACAAATACATCATTTTTGGCTCTTACTGAAAAGGCAATAATCCAATAAAAATATCCCATTGTTCTCTTCTAAATCTGTAAATAGCTCAACAATTCATCATTGAATCAACTTTATTAGACCCACAGTGTTTTATGATGCAGTCAAAAGGCAATCACATTTTTCCTGGGACTTTCAAATTTGCACTTGCACTTTGTACATTTCAAGTGTTTAGAAAGCATACAATTACCATTGTGTTGATAATGGGTTCCAAGTCATATCTTATGAGATGAGACTACATGGGTGACAGGCCTCTTGGCCAGTTCTTCAGGAAAGGTGGTTAGATCTTGCAGGATTTTCCCATCTTTAGTATTCAGGACATAGTGGATGAATGCCATCATGGTCAAGCAAACTCTCAAAAGACAATGTGCTCATGGAATTGGTAGGCCTTTCCAAGTTGGCCAGTTATTTGCAGAGACCAGTCTCAAAGAATGATCCTTTCTCACTCTCTCTTGTCATGTAATGTAAACTGGCTTTGGGTGGCCTCAGTGTCGGTCCATCTATAGCAGAATCTGTGCTGTTTTGTTACACCAACATTGTTGCTCTCATGAGTTCAACTATAAAAGCATAACATTCCCTTTCTTTTTGATTCAAATAAGCATTTCATTTCTGAGGCCTTCTGTGGTTTGGCTGCCAGCTGCTGTTTGTACACGGAGATGCCCATGATGATAAGGTATTCGCTGGAGAAACTGGAGAGGGCTGCAGTACTGGCGAAACCCGAGTGCCGGAGACAGCCAATAAATACTATAAAATCCATGTGGTCCTGGTGGAGTGGAGGATATAACCATGCACTGCTGCTCTGAGGCTTGGGCTTTGGCTCTTTCACATGGTGGGGGAATAAAAAGACTGAGTGGTTCAATGTGGCTCGCTCGCTGGGCGAAGCAGCTTGTCAACCCGCTGACCTCTGTAAAGGCTGCTCCATCTGCAGGTTACGCCTCAGACCGCCACTACGAGGAGGAGAGAGGGGGAAAGGCCAACTCTGCCTCAGGCGCTGGTGCGGTTGGTGGTCTTTATGAATTTAACTGATTGTCTTTTTTCAACTGGAAGGTTTTGCTTATACTTTAAAGGAGCACATAGAGAGGTGTGTTTACCATGATGATCAGCTGTCAGAATCAACCAGGTAATGCCTCAGTCTGAAGACAGTTTAAGCTTTTGGTTTGATTTGCCCGTGGTTTGGATTGGCTCCTTTCTGCCGGCGTCTGTCAGAACCATGATGCCAATGGGTGTTAGCGTATGGGCTGATAGGAAATGAGTGGTTCATCAGCAGTAGTGTCAAAAACAGTATCTCAGATCACATCTTGACACTACATGGTCCAGTCCAGGCCTGGCCCTAGGCTTGTGCTGCTATTATCTTTTCATTGTTTGCTCAACGCCACATTCTTTGGCTTCAGCAATGGCATGTAACAATTGCGTCCAGATTCATACAAACCCTCCATGGATTCATCAGAATCTTTAGAGGACTTGATTTACAAGCCAGTGTGGTGTGTTTATGCGTGCTAGATTACCTAGGTACAGGCCTAAAGGAGCCCTAATGCTGCGCTGGTGACACTTACTCACTTTATTAGAAATAGTTGTAACAGTTCTGTGCCACTTGAGGAACTCTCTCCCACTATTAATGGCTACAAGGGAGCTATGTAAGGTTTTTTATTTGAGAAATGTGAAAATATTTCCAAGAACACCAAACCTCATTAAAACTCAGAGAGCCAGTAGAAATATGAACATCCCAGCAAACTGGTAACATTCCCAGAACATTAGCTAAGATTCCAAATAAGTTCTAGTTAGGGTTTTATCTAGCACTCCAAGAATGTTTTTGATAACTTAATCTTTACATTTTAAATTTTCCAGAATGTTCTCCTAACTTTCACTAAAATGTGCACAACATCTGTTTAGGTTTCCAGGTAATGTAATAACACAATGTACCAGTAATGTTTTCCCAGCAAACCAAAATTGGTTCTGTGAATGTTCCCAGAGCATTCGTTTGGTAGCTGCAAATGTTTTCATAACACATATAAAACATTCCCCTGATGTTGCAAGAACGTTACTATAAAACATTTAATCAGTTATTTAAAGGTTCCCAGAATGTTTCATTATGTCATGTCCCCACAATGTTCCCAGAACAAGAGATATGTTCACAAAACACAAAAACTCTCCAGTTGTGTGGATGATTCTACAACAATGTTTATTTTAATGTGGAAAAAACATGCACCTGATGTTCCCAGAACATAGGCATCTTTAAAATTGAGATCATTACAATATTTATAACCAACACGCTAAGTTCTGGTTCTTCCTCTGCTAGAGGGACCTGTAACTCCCATAGATACAGTGCATTCGGAAAGCATTCAGACCCCTTGATTTTAACCAATTTTTTTACTTTACAGCCTTATTCTATAACGGATTAATTAAAAACTTTTCCTCGTCAATCTACACACAATACCTCATAACAGGTTTTTAGAAATGTTTGCAAATGTATTAAAATTTTAAAACAGAAATACCTTATTTACAGAAGTATTCAGACCCTTTGCTATGAGACTTGAAAAATTGAGCTCAGGTTCATCCTGTTTCCATTGATCATCCTTGAGATGTTCTAAAACTTGATTGGACTCCACCAGTGGTAAATTATATTTATTGGATACGATTTGGAAAATCACAAACAGGTGAAGTCGGATGTTTACATACACTTACGTTGGAGTCATTAAAACTTGCTTTTCCTGTTAACAAACTATAGTTTTGGGAAGTCGGTTAGGACATCTACTTTGTGCATAACACATGTAATATTTCCAACAAATGTTTACAGACAGATTATTTCACTTATAATTCACTGTATCACAATTCCAGGGGGTAAGAAGTTTACATACACTAAGTTGACTGTGCCTTTTTAAACAGCTAGGAAAATTCCAGAAAATGATGTATGGATTTAGAAGCTTCTTATAGGCTAATTGACATCATTTGAGTCAATTGGAGGTGCACCTGTGGATGCATTTCAAGGCCTACCTTCAAAGTCAGTGCCTCTTTGCTTGACATCATGGGAAAATCAAAAGATATCAGCCAAGACCTCAGAAAATAATTGTAGACCTCCACAGGTCTGGTTCATCCTTGGGAGCAATTTCCAAACTCCTGAAGGGAACATGTTCATCTGTACAAACAATAGTACGCAAGTACAAACACCATGGGACCACGCAGCCATCATACCCCTCAGAAAGGAGATGCGTTCTGTTTCCTAGAGATGAATGTACTTTGGTGCAAAAAGTGCAAATCAATCACAGAACAACAGCAAAGGACCTTGTGAAGATGCTGGAGGAAACAGGTAGAAAGTATCTATATCCACAGTAAAACGAGTCCTATATCGACATAACCTGAAAGGGCGCTCAGAAAGGAGGAGCCACTGCTCCAAAAACCACCATACAAAAAGCCAGACAAAGGTTTGCAACCGCACATGGGGACAAAGATCGTACTTTTTGGAGAAATGTCCTCTGGTCTGATGAAACAAAAATAGATCTGTTTGGCCACAATGACCATTGTTATGTTTGGAGGAAAAAGGGGGAGGCTTGCAAGAACACCGTCCCACCGTGAAGCACGGGGTTGGCAGCATCATGCTGTGGGGTGGTTTGCTGCAGGAGGGACTGGTGCACTTCACAAAATAGATGGCATCATGTGACAGGAAAAGTATGTGGATATATTGAAGCAACATCTCAAGACATAAGTCAGGAAGTTAAAACGTGGTCGCAAATGGGTCTTCCAAATGGACAACAACCCCAAGCACACTTCCAAAGCTGTGGCAAAACGGCTTAAGGACAACAAAGTCAAGGTATTGGAGTGGCCATCACACAGCCTTGACCTCAATCCTATAGAAGAATTGTGGGCAGAACTGAAAAAGCGTGTACGAGTAAGGAGGCCTACAAATCAGACTCAGTTACACCAGCTCTGTCAGGAGGAACGGGCCAAAATTCCCCCAACTTATTGTGGGAATCTTGTGGAAGGCTACCTGAAAAGTTTGACTCAAGTTAAACTATTTAATGGCACTGCTACTAAATACTAATTGAGTGTATGTAAACTTCGGACCCACTGGGAATATGATGAAAGAAATAAAAGCTCAAATAAATCATGATCTCTGTTATTATTCTGAAGTTTCACATCCTTACAATAAATTGGTGATCCCAACTGAAAAAAGACAGGGTATTTTTACTAGGATTAAATGTCAGGAATTGTGAAAAACTTAGTTCAAATGTGTTTGGCTAAGGTGTATGTAAAACTTCCGAATTCAACTGTACCTGTATATATAAGGTTCCACAGTTGACAGTGCATGTCAGAGCAAAAACTAAGCCATGTGGTCAAAATAATTACTCATAGAATTCCGAGAGAGGATTGTGTCGAGGCACAGATCTGGGGAAGGGTACCAAAACATTTATTCAGCATTGAAGGTCCACAAGAACACAGTGGCCTCCATCATTCTTAAATGGAAAAAGTTTGGAATCACCAAGAATCTTCCTAGAGATGGCTGCCCTGCCAAACTGAGCAATCAGGTCACAATGGCTTCGGTCAGGGAGGTGAGCAAGAAACCAATGGTCACTCTGACAGAGCTCCAGAGTCCCTCTGTGGAGATGGGAGAACCTTCTAGAAGTTCAACCATCCCTGAAGCACTCCACCAATCAGGCCTTTATGGTAGAGTGGCCAGATGGAAGCCACTCCTCAGTGAAAGGCACATGACAGCCCACTTGGAGTTTGCCAAAAGGCACCAAAAGACTCTCAGACCATGAGAAACAAGATTCTCTGACCTGAATGCCAAGCGTCACATCTGGAGGAAATCTGGCACCATCCCTACGGTGAAGAATGGTGGTGGCAGCATACCACCCTGCATACCACTGCTGGCTTGCTTCTGAAGCTAAGCAGGGTTGTTACTGGTCAGTCCCTGGATGGGAGACCAGATGCTGCTGGAAGTGGTTTTGGAGGGCCAGTAGGAGGCGCTCTTTCCTCTGGTCTAAAAAATATCCCAACGCCTCAGGGCAGTGATTGGGGACACTACCCTGTGTAACGGGTGTCATGACTCTCTGAGGTCATTAAAGATCCCCTGGCACTTATCGTAAGAGTAGGGGTGTTAGCCCCGGTGCCCTGGCTAAATTCCCAATCTGGCCCTCAAACCATCACTGTCACCGAATAATCCCCAGTTTACAATTGGCTCATTCATCCCCCTCCTCTCCCCTGTAACTACTCCCTAGGTCGTTGCTGTAAATTATGTGTTCTCAGTCAACTTACCTGGTAAAATAACTAATAAATGAAAAATGAAATGCTGTGGGGATGTTTTTCAGTGGCAGAGGACTGGGAGACTAGTCAGGATCAAGGGAAAGAACAAAGTACAGATAGATTCTTGATGAAAACCTGCTCCAAAACTGCTCAGGACCCCAGACTGGGGCAAAGGTTCACCTTCCAACAGGACAATGACCTTAAGCACACAGCCAAGACAGCGCAGGGGTGGCTTCAGGACAAGTCTCTGAATGTCCTTGAGTGGCCCAGCGAGAGCCTGGACTTGAATCCCATTGAACATCTCCGGAGAGACCTGAAAAGAGATGTGCAGCGACGCTCCTCATCCAACCTGACAGAGCTTGAGAGGATCTACACACCAAATACCGGTGTGCCAAGCTTGTAGCATCATACCCAAGAAGACTCAAGGCTGTAATCTCTGCCGAAGGTGCTATATCAAGTAAAGGGTTCTGAGTAAAGGGTCTGAATACTTATTGAAATGTAAAATTGCCAAAGATTCGGAAATCCTGTTTTTGTGTTGTCATTATGGGGTATTGTGTGTAAATTGATGAGGGGAAGAAACAATGTAATCCATTTTAGAATAAGGCTGTAACGTAACGGAAGAAGTCAAGGGGTCTGAATACTTTCAGAATGCACTGAATAGAGTTTCCAAAGTTATTTAGAAATGCAAAAAATGACATTTTAACATGATTTTAAACGGCTAAGAAAAGGGTAATACATCTGGGGTGTCACCACTGACCCTAAATCATATGATTTAAGGTGACATGGAGGATGCCAGATGGAGAGGGCCCAAATCAGTAACATTTAGGTTAAGATGCTTATGTGAGAGGTGCTTTATTCCCATAACTATTTTTAGGAGTCAGAGCATTTTTCTAGAAGATATAAACAACCGGCAATGTATTCTTGAATGTTGAATAAATTGTCCATTACCTCTTGTAACTAACCACATGGTCTCTCTCCAGAGGTATGTGTCTGTGGGGTGAAAAATGTTAAGCAGGCTCACATGGTCAGGAAGATAAATGGGGCTAAATGGGGGTCTTTGGAAAGTGTGAACCTGGAAAAATGTGTGTTTGGTCTGCACTACCAGTGTTTGTGCAAGGCAGTGCGCTTAGGGAGGTGGGAATGTTATAGAGCTCCTCTCATCTCCTGGGAACCGGGAGACATAATGGGCCATGAGGGAACCTATGTCAATAAAGTCAGCAAAGAAAGGGAAGGAATTAGATTTGAAGTCAGTGCTCATTTCAATGCTAAATCCATATCCCTGTCACTTAGACTCAAATCATTATGAAACATTCACTTCTACTAAGTACATGGCCTATGTAGTGTGTATAATACCATAAATCATGAGATTGGTGTAACATTGGGAGGCATTTATTTTCTATCTGGTACAGCTTTAACGTGGCAGAACCTTCAGCACACAGGCCTGCAGCGGACTGGCAGACTCTCGCGAAACTTGGCAGAGACAGATTGGGGCTGCATTGAGCCGTTGGCATGCTGAAAAGAAAAGGCTAGTGAGTCATAGCACTTTTTAAAGGGCTCTGAGAACCACAGCAGTGTCCCTCACAGTCTCACCCCACAAAGGGGATCCCTAACAACATAGTGTTGCTCTGTTCTCAGGACATGTGGCTTTGAATACCGATATGTCTCTACATCATATATCTGATCAAAACATGTCAGGGAGAGCAAATAGTCTGGGTAGCCATTTGATTAGCTGTTCAGGAGTCTTATGGCTTGGTTGTGGAAGCTGTTTAGAAGCCTCTTGGACCGAGACTTAAAAAATATATATATTGTTTTTTATTTCACCTTTATTTAACCAGGTAGGCTACTTAAGAACAAGTTCTCATTTTCAACTGCGACCTGGCCAAGATAAAGCAAAGCAGTGTGACACAGATAACAACAGAGTTACACACAGAATAAACAATAAACAAGCAAATAACACAATAAACAAGTCAATGACACAGTAGGAAAAAAAAGAAAGTCTATATACAGTGTGTGCAAAAGGCATGAGGAGGTAGGCAATAAATAGGCCATAGGAGCGAATAATTACAATTTAGCAGATTAACACTGGAGTGAAAAATGAGCAGATGATGATGTGCAAGTAGAGATACTGGTGTGCAAAAGAGCAGAAAAGTAAATAAAAACAGTATGGGGATGAGGTTGGTAGATTGGGTGGGCTATTTATAGATGGACTATGTACAGCTGCAGCGATCGGTTAGCTACTCAGATAGCTGATGTTTAAAGTTGGTGAGGGAAATAAAAGTCTCCAACTTCAGCGATTTTTACAATTCGTTCCAGTCACTGGCAGCAGAGAACTGGAAGGAAAGGTGGCCAAATGAGGTGTTGGCTTTGGGGATGATCAGTGAGATATATCTGCTGGAACGTGTGCTACGGGTGGGTGTTGTTATCGTGACCAGTGAACTGAGATAAGGCGGAGCTTTACCTAGCATAGACTTATAGATTACCTGGAGTCAGTGGGTCTAGCGATGAATATGTAGCGAGAGCCAGCCGACTAGAGCATACAGGTCGCAGTGGTGGGTGATATAAGGTGATTTGGTAACAAAACGGATGGCACTGTGATAGACTGCATCCAGTTTGCTGAGTAGAGTATTGGAAGCTATTTTGTAGATGACATCGCCGAAGTCGAGGATCGGTAGGATAGTCAGTTTAATTAGGGTAAGTTTGGCGGTGTGAGTGAAGGAGGCTTTGTTGCGAAATAGAAAGCCAATTCTAGATTTGATTTTGGATTGGAGATGTTTAATATGAGTCTGGAAGGAGAGTTTACAGTCTAGCCAGACACCTAGGTATTTATAGTTGTCCACATATTCTAGGTTGGAACCGTCCAGAGTGGTGATGCTGGTCGGGTGTGCGGGTGCGGGCAGCGAATGGTTGAAGAGCATGCATTTGGTTCTACTAGCGTTTTAGAGTAGTTGGAGGCCACGGAAGGAGTGTTGTATGGCATTGAAGCTTGTTTGGAGGTTAGTTAGCACAGTGTCCAAGGAAGGGCCAGATGTATACAGAATGTTGTCGTCTGCGTAGAGGTGGATCAGGGAATCGCCCGCAGCAAGAGCGACATCATTGTTATATACAGAGAAAAGAGACGGCCCGAGAATTGAACCCTGCAGTACCCCCATAGAGACTGCCAGAGGTCCGGAAAACATACCCTCCGATTTGACACACTGAACTCTGTCTGAAAAGTAGTTGGTGAAGCAGGCAAGGCAGTCATTTGAAAAACCAGATCTCCTTATCTGCCGATGATTTACAGAGTCAAAAGCCTTGGCCTGGACGATGAAGACGGCTGCACAGTACTGTCTTTTACCGATGGCGGTTATGATATTGTTTAGTACCTTGAGCGTGGCTGATGTGCACCCGTGACCAACTCGGAAACCGGATTGCACAGCGGAGAAGGTAAGGTGGGATTCGAAATGGTCAGTGATCTGTTTATTAACTTGGCTTTCGAAGACTTTAGATAGGCAGGGCAGGATGGATATAGGTCTGTAACAGTTTGGGTCTAGAGTGTCACCCCCTTTGAAGAGGGGGATGACCGCGGCAGCTTTCCAATCTTTAGGGATCTCGGACAATACGAAAGAGAGGTTGAACAGGCTGGTAATAGGGGTTGCAACAATGATGGTGGATAGGTTAGAAGGAGACGGTCCAGATTGTCTAGCCCAGCTGATTTGTACGGCTCCAGGTTTTGCAGCTCTTTCAGAACATCTGCTAACTGACATTTACTTCTGAGGTGCTGACCTGTTGCACCCTCGACAACCACTGGGATTATTATTATTATTTGACCCTGCTGGTCATCTATGAACATTTGAACATCTTGGCCATGTTCTGTTATCATCTCCACCCGGCAAAGCCAGAAGATGTAATGCTTCTCGTTGGTGGAAGGAGAGGAGGACCAAAATGCAGGGTGGTAAATGTTCGTCATGTTTTAATTGAACAAACAGAACACTACACAGAATAATAATGAAGAGAAAACAAAATAGTTCTGCCAGGTGAACAGACACCTGGCAGAACTATCCCCCCCCCAAAGATGCGGACTCCGGCCGCAAAACCTGAACTTATAGGGGAGGGTCTGGGTGGGCGTCTGTCCGCAGTGGCGGCTCTGGCGTGGGACGTGGACCCCACTCCACCATAGTCTTTGCCCGCTTAAGTGGCGCCTTTGGAGCGGCGACCCTCGCCGCAGACCTCAGACTGGGGACCCTTGCAGCTGGCCCCAAATAGATGGGAGACTCCGGCAGCGCCGGACAGCCGGGAGACTCCGGCAGCGCCGGACAGCCGAGAGACTCCGACAGCACCGTAGTGAAGGGCGACTCTGGCAGCTCCTGACAGACGGGCGGCTCTGGCATCTCAGGACAGACGGGCGGCTCTGGCAGCTCAGGACAGACGGGCGGCTCTGGCCTGGAGAGAGAACCTAGAGGGAGGAGACTGAAAGACAGCCTGGTCCTGGGGAGACCTACAGGAGGCCTGGTGCTTGGAGGAGGCACAGGATGGACCGGGCTGTGGGGGAGCACTGGAGACCTGGTGCGCAGCCTTGGCACCTCTCCTCCAAGCTGGATGACCACTTTAGCCCGGACCCTCCAGAGTGCAGGCGCAGGTTGAACCAGGCTGTGAGTGAGCACTGGAGATCTGGTGCATACCACTCGCACCTCTCCCTTAGGCTCAATACCCACATTCACCCGGCACGGATGGAGCGCAGGCATAGGGCGAACTGCACCCTCCCAGCACCCCGGAGACACAGCACACAGCAACGGTGCAGGATACCATGGGCCGAAATGGCGTACCGGAGACCAAACACGCTGGGCCAGCACAATACGCCCTGGCTGGATGCCCACTCTCGCATAGCACTTGTGGGGGACTGGCCTATAGCGCACCGGGCTATGAGCGCATACTGGCGACACCGTGCGCTTAACCATTTACATTTACATTTAAGTCATTTAGCAGACGCTCTTATCCAGAGCGACTTACAAATTGGTGCATTCACCTTATGACATCCAGTGGAACAGTCACTTTACAATAGTGCATCTAAATCTTAAAAGGGGGGTGAGAAGGATTACTTATCCTATCCTAGGTATTCCACATAACACTGTGCCTGACCAGTACAACGCTGCTTTCGGTAAGCACGAGGAGTGGACTCAGGTCTCCAACCTGACTCTGCCACACTCCCCGTGTGCCACACTCCCCGTTTCCTCCCCAACATTTTTTGGGGGGGCTGCCTCTCGTGCCTGTTGCGCTGCTTGGTCCTTGATTGGTGGATGTTTCCTTGGTTGGTGGATGTTTCTGTAGCGGTTTTCGTCTTCCTCTTCTGAGGAGGAGTAGGAAGCATCGGGCCAATACTTAGCGTGGTAAGTGTTCGTCCTATTTTTAATTACAAATGAACACTACACAAAATAATAACGAAGAGAAAACGAAACAGTTCTGCCAGGTGAACAGACACTAAACAGAAAGTAAACACCCACAACCAAAATGGGGAAAACAGGCTACCTAAGTATGATTCTCAATCAGAGACAACAAACAAAACCTGCCATACTAGGCCAAACACATAGAAATATAACAACCTAGAAAAAATAACATAGACTACCCAACCCAACTCACGCCCTGACCAACCTAACACAAAGAAATAAAAAGGAACTAAGGTCAGAACGTGACAGAAGAGGACTGGCCACCCCTCCTAGCCTGGATCCTCTCTAGGTTTCTTCCTAGGTTCTGGCCTTTCTAGGGAGTTTGTCCTAGCCACCGTGCTTCTACACCTGCATTGCTTGCTGTTTGGGGTTTTAGGCTGGGTTTCTGTACAGCACTTTGAGATATCAGTTGATTAAAAAAGGGCTTTATAGATACATTTGATTTGATTTGAATAGAGCTCCTTGAGTGCGGTTTTAGTGCCAACCTCGCTCTGTGGTGGTATGTAGACAGCTACAAAAAATACAGCTGAAAACTCTAGGGAGAGAGTGTGGTCTACAACTTATCATGAGATACTCTACCTCCGGTGAAGAAAACTTTGAGGCTTCCTTAGATATCGTGCACCAGCTGTTGTTTACATAATAGCATAGGCCCCAGCCCTGTGTCTTACTGGAGGCTGCTGTTCTGTTTTGCCGATAGTGTATAACCTGCCAGCTGTACGTTCTTAATGTCGTCATTCAGCCACGACTCGGTGAAAGATAAGATATTACAGGTTTTAATGTCCTGCTGGTAGAATATACATGCTTTCAGTTCGTCCCATTATTTTCCAGCAATTGAACATTAGCTAGCAGAACGGAAGGCAAGGGCAGATTAGCCACTCGTCGCCTGATCCTCGCAAGGCACCCTGATTTTTTTTTGCCTTGAAATCTCAGTTTCCTTCTCCGGCGAATCACGCTGGTTGGGTGTCTGCAGTATATCCCTTGCATCCGACTCATTGAAGAAGAACTCCTCGTCCAATTTGAGGTGATTAATCCCAGTTCTGATGTCCAGAAGCTCTTTTCGGTCATAAGAGACGGTAGCAGCAACATTATGTACAAAACAAGATACGAACAACGTGAAAAAACTAACAAAATAGCATGATTGGTAGAGAGCTGATAAGACGACAGCCCTACCCTCCGGCGCCATAATTTCCTCCTAAATCAGAAGATCATCTGCGGCTGGTCTCCAAAGGCATGTACTGTCGCTTTAATGTCCCTGCTTCAGGGTCCACAAACATTTTACATTTACATTTGAGTCATTTGGCAGATGCTCTTATCCGCACGCACACACGCACGCACACACACACACACACACACACACACAAACGTCAGTGTGGAGCAGCAGCTTGCCCTGCTTTGTATCTTCCATCAAGTCTCTTTAAAGAGGAGATGGGAAGCGAAGAACAGAGCGTTGCTATTTCCAGAGCGGATAAATCGCCACAATTTATGGCAGCGTAGTGACTGGATAAGTGGATAATGAACTAGTACTCAATGTTCTATCATCCCGCAGATCTATTGGGAATGCAGATGCATATGGGCCTATGTGCATAATCTAGCACCACAATTTGGACATCTCCTTGGCACTGTTTTAAAGCAGACTAAGCATCATGCAATAGTATTGGCGTGACCCTATTACATGTAATACTTATTTTGTGTTAACTAATTCTTTGGATTACTTACTGTGTGGATGACTTATTTTCTGCCATCATGAAACATTACAGTACATTACAGTAAGTGCATGAAAAGGTATCACATGAATCTTTGATCTCTGTCAGTATCAGTGTATCAACGGTTTTGTCTTCCTGGCAGCATTTTTAGTAGGCATGTTTCTTTGTAAGCTAAATGTGTTGAACAGAAATACAAAGGGCTACAACCAGCTTTGACAGACAAGCCAAGGTTTTACTCACCCCCTCATAAGTTCATGCCTTCTCAATAACTCTAAGTATGTGATGGTCAGCCCTGTCAGACTGGGTTATTTATATCATATTGCATATTTGGTGAAGTGAGCCTTAGTAACCACTTGTGACCACAAGTGAGACATATAATAATTTCCCCTAGATGGAGGGAGTTGTTCCATCCAGAGTTTGGATCTGGTACGGCTTATAACACAATGAGAAGGACATGATGAACATCCAAAGCTCCTCTATGATTGAAACAGACCCAACTGTGTGTTTAAATTTCATAGGAATTCACTAAACGTCCATTTATAGTGTTAAACCTTTACATTATTGGCAATGTATAACTATTGATGTCACAAGCAGTAAACACTGTGGTGATTGATCCACAATCATTATGAAAAAGGAATGGAGGTCAGTACCTGGGAGTCTTTTCAGGACACCACTTGGCCCTAATGGAGTAACCTAAAGGAAATAGAGCCTGGTGCATTCCTATGGCCTTCCTCCCCTCCCCGCCACATAGATACACATCACCGCAGGGGCCAAACAGCACTCATCTTTGTCATATCAATATTTGGGCTAAGTTTAGATCCGCTTTCATTGGAGAAGACGATGAGGATGAGAACACACGTAGGCCTACATCACATTGGTCAAATCTACGGTGGCTCTCCCATCATCATTTCCCATTACTGGACCCCTGGTTAGAGTTAAATAGGGAAAAGGTGGGTGTACTGTCTGTGCAAGGCCCACAGACTGAAAAATATTCTGGAACATTTTGACTTGAGACAGCACACTCTCGTAGACATTTTTTCTGTCCAGAACAAATTTTGGGAGTGTGTTTTTTCTCACCTTTTAAAAGATGTGGTGGTGTTGGAGGTGTTGAAATACCTTGCATTGTCATGTGTTCTGCAGATGTTAGGAGAAGGTGGGGGGGGAGCACTCACAGCCTCGTGGAAGAACTAAAGTACAGATAAATGTATCCCCACTGCAATGTGAGGGCCTTCTTTTTCCTGCTCATATACCAGCATTAGAACAATGAAGCTGATTCCTGTATGCATACACTTGTGACTCAGTAGAGCCTGCCATCTGTAAACATTTCTAATAGATTGTCATATTAGCCTCTTAATTGATGCGATGGGCTGAGCTGGGTCCTCCCTCCCTCAAAGTTTACTCTTTCTCTCACGCAGCTTGGGTTTATGCTTTTACTCTGCTCCGTCTGGAGACGCCTGTGTGCTGTCAGTGATGTAGTTCACAACAAAACCGACTTCATCCAAAATAAACATGTGAAGATACAATATTTTATTTCACAATAGTAAGACGATGCTTTGCTTCGGTGAGGGCTGACGTGACTATTGAGTGTGTTTCCAACACTGAGGCATGTGTGCGTGGTGAACACATGGTAACCATAATATTTGCCAGTCCGTCTGGCCACAGGTTACTTCATCCAGACATAATTTCCACCACCACCAGGAAAGAGTGATGTGTCTACAATACAACTGAGCAGCAATGTTCTGTGAAGTGTAATTGCTTTGTTTATTTCTCTGGACGTGTTTTGTACAGATAGATATGTAAATGTTTATGCGTATGAGGTCCGGTGTAGAGGGTGCTCAGAGGGTGTGCGAGTAGTCCACCTTATTAGCAGGCCCTCTACTCTGCCTCCTAAAGCTGCCTGTGTCTTGGCAGTGCAGTGCTGTCCAGGCCAGGGTGAAGGCAGGGGCTATGGCTGCTCCATCCTAGGATGCTGTGTGAACTCATGCTCCTTTCTCTATCAGTTCCTGCTGCCTGACACCAAAACACAGATGTTCACAGAGACGTTGCATGAGATGGCTAAATCAGGTCTGCTCAGCACATCCAGCAACATGTGAGTCGTTCCACCTCAAAAAGTACAAGAAAAAGGATTTTGACAGATTGTTCTGAAATCGTTTCTGTTGTAGAAACAGATCATATTAGCATTCCTGCAATATTATCATGTTTAAATATAACTTGATCTCTGAGAAATACATTGAATTGATAAGATTCATATAAAATTCAGTAAATATAGTACCTAAGATCAGAATTGTATCAAACTTTTTTCTAACAATGAGTTAGACCCGAGGAATACAAAGGAATGGTCAAAAGCCACCTACAGACCCTCCATACTCCATGTCAATCCCAACCCAACAACGACTATATAGTATTGGTTCTCTGTGTCTGACAAGTAGTAGAGAACTGTGGCTTGGAGTATTGTTTCTTCATTCTATGAAATGCATTCCCAGTGAATGTGGTGATTCAGTTGGTTTGACCCCAGGCCCTGGGGGGAGAGTTGCTTTTCAGCTGACAATGTGATCTGAGGCAAGTCAAACAGGCAGACTGCAGAGTCTACAGAAAACACACACACAAACACACAGATCATGCCAAGGGCCTTCCGAAACAAAGAGGTTAATGCTATGTTGATGTTGACCTTAGAGACTATCGGTGATCTTCAGAATTACCTTTCTTCTCAAATAGGAATATTGCATAATGTCTGCCACTAGGCCGAGAGAAATTCACAGAACTAAACAAATAAGTCATATGTATTAAAAAATACATAGAGTGCACACACATATCACATGCACATACAGTACCAGATATATTTTCTCTATGCAATATATTCTTCAATGAAGCTTTCCGTCTGGTCTGATTCCAGTTGGTATGAATGAAACATCTGTCCCTGTGAGAACGTACACAGACTGAGAGACTCATTAAAAGACACTGGATCTTCTCAGTGTCCCGTCCCTGTGCCTGGGCTGACAAGCTGCATGAATCACACAGGCCTCTACAGGCCTCTCCGTCCAGTCTGGGGAGGGCATTGACTGACTGACTGTTTATTTGTCGAGGAGGTGGTGGTGGTGATGGTGAATACAATTTTGAATATTCTGAAAGTACAGGTTGGCAGCA
Source organism: Oncorhynchus keta (assembly GCF_023373465.1). Lineage (NCBI taxonomy): Eukaryota > Metazoa > Chordata > Actinopteri > Salmoniformes > Salmonidae > Oncorhynchus > Oncorhynchus keta. The sequence continues at coordinate 64,906,019 of NC_068439.1, read as the reverse complement.
CACAGCCTCAGAGTGACAGTTTGTTGGGAGAACTCTGTATCCAGTTTTCTTCGTATGGTCCACCATATCTTCAAGAAGACCCGATCAGGCAGAATAGACAAGATGATCAGATCATGGGTGAATTACGGCAATTGCTTCCACACATGTTCTGCTTCAAACACAGTCTCTATATGCAGCGGAGGAAGAGACATTCATCATCTGCAGAAATAAATAAAAGTACATGAAAGATTGAAAAGCCTTTAAAAATGTTCAACATTATGAACAGAATCCCAACATTCCTCCCTTTCCTGCAGTGGACGACAAGTGCAAACAGAATTCCTGTATGATCTATTGCTGGTTTCCTTTCCTATTTTACTAGGCCCTATATCAAGCAGACCGCAATTCCCCTAATGACTCAAGTCTGAAAACTCCATCACTGCACACGACGATCTTTCCCCTGCTGAAAACGATTGAGCGATCAGCAGCATGTCCCAGTCCCATTCAGTCCCACACAACCTCCAAAGCAGGAAGTGTTCACATCTGGACTGCTGGCGTATAGCGTGGCAGTGAACTGGAGCTCTGAACTCTCACTCTACCTCATGTTGAGTGAAAACAAACACAACTCCCATGTTTTCAATTGTGTGTCAGGGGCATAGGAGTTTGTTTCTCTGCCTAGCCTGGGCCAGGGCCCGGACATAGAGCAGGCTGCCCCAGCCTCGGAACAGGCTGTCCGATGTGCTGACATTTGTCTGGAAAATAAACTAGCTTTTAGGGTCAGCGGTGCAGCCTGTTTGTTTACGAGTGCCACATTGTCGGTTCTGACATTAAACATCACGTGGAAATGGTACCATAGATCCACAAGCCCAACAATGCCTGTGTGCCACTAGCTACCAATAGTTGTTTATGCGGCCAGTGAGAGTCAGTGTAGAAACATGACCTGGTATGCGATTTGAGACTTTACCAGACTGTATTAAGTCAATATTTCAGATTCTTATTTTATCTGAACTATAATTTTTAAGTGTGCATGTAATTTAGAAATTTCACTCCGTCAAAATGTGTATCTATCAATTATTTCAAAAAAGATCTCAATATCAAATCATTTCTGGGTAACAATTAAGTACCATACAGTGATTTGTTTTAATTTAAAATGATTTTAAAAAAGAAACAAAAATAGCTTGACAAAGAGCAATTTGTCAAGCAAGAATTTTGCTAGGACTATCTCGAAGTGATCTAAGTGGGGATTGGAAAACTAAAAACTAGCTAATGGCAGAATGGTTTGAAATTCTTTCTTATTGGTCTATTAACGAACTTACCCCATGGTGATGTCACCAGGCAGGCCAAAGCTCCATCCCACCAAAACAGGCTGAAATTTCAGATGGTCATTTCAAATAGCTCTTACACTAAAAGGGCATTATCATCATTTTCACAATTTCACAGTGTTATTCCAAATTCATAGTGTGGAAATAGACGTATAAAACACAGGCAAATCTAGTTTTTTTATTGCACTTAATAATGCTGTTCAGGGCAGCTCTTAGGAGAGAGTCCAAGGTCAAGAGTGCACTGTAAAAAGTTGATTTCATTTAAGGACATACTGCTCCCCAATTAGGTAGTAATTTGTGAGGTCCTGGGTGTGTTAAGGCTAGCTGGTCTTATCGGATAATAAGTAAATGTCTATGGCATGACATCTACAAAAGGCCATTATGCTGAAAATACTGCTGATAACAACTAGACAAGCATATAATATGTTTAAAACTGGGGACTTTAGGTAAACCTTCTGTTAAGATCCCCTACATTAAATATATTAATATATATGTGTGGCAGACTAAAATCCAATAACTCAAATGTATTATCCCAAACAACCAGTTGCTTTCATGCCTCCAGGTCGTTTGAGTAGAAAAGGCATGCAACATAATTTGTTTATATCCAACAATTCATCAAACCAGTTCCAGTGTCTGGACCAGCATTGATATTGTGCATCTGCCTTGCCCAGATTGAACTCTAACAGGCTCTGTTTGTAATGCACAAGACGATGTAAAAACATGAGGTGTTATTGGGCCATAGCAGCCAGCCGGCCATTTGCAGTCATCCCTCTTCTATTGAATCAGTAGCAGCAGCATTGTCAGAGATTTGATTTGTGTCTCAGCAGTCAGGTTCTAATGAACTCAGGTTTGCCAACCTAATATAGGAACACAAATAGAGCACAACTGCCTTAGAGTCAGTTGGTGGCAGCGAAGTGTTGGAAAGTGTTTTTCAGAAATTGTTTTTGTAAAAGTTACCACCCATAACTGTATTTGTTATTGACAGATAGAAGGATGTTGCATTCATCCAGTTTCAGGCCTGTGGCCTTCACCTAGTGAGATCCTAAGATAATATATTATAATTAAAATGTTATTTTGAGGGCATAGTTTTACCCTAAATATTTGTGTGCCTGTAACTTTCTTATCATTTTTCACAATTATCCTTAATCAAGGTAGTATCCACATTAATGTAGAAGTGTTTAGAAACATTCTATTCTTATTTGCAATAAAAGTGACTCCAAAATGACACAATACATTATTAACCAAACTAATCTGAAGCACAACCAAAACAAACAGCAAATGTTTCCAACAAGATTGTAGAGTCACAGGATTTTGGGTGCTGTGAATATGGGACCAAATACTCAACTTTTGACTACTTTAATACACATATAAGGGAATTTGGGCCAATAAATTTGGTCCCCTAAAATCTGGAGACTATGTACAAAAAGTGCTGTAATTTATAAAAGGTTCACCCAATATGGATGAAAATACCCTCAAATTAAACATGACAGTCTGCACTTTAACCTCATAGTTATTGTATCATTTCAAATCCAAAGTACTCGAGTACAGAGCCAAAATAATACAATTGTGTCACTTTCCCAATACTTTTGGAGAGCACTGTAACACGTGGATCCAGCTCAACTGGCTTCAACATTGTGAGCACATGCTGAGTGGTCCTTACCCACAGCTCTCACTGCAAACATCCTGCAAAAATGGCGTGGGAGGCTTAAAGTCATTATGGAACTGCTTCTGCATGTAATGCAAGAGTATGTTTATGCTATCATACATACACACTAGCGACAGACATTGTTTACAGCCTGTGCTGGTGCTGAAACATCCCCCACTGTGGAACTACAGGAACTGTTCACCATGGGAACTGTGTAAGGAGGAGGAATCAGAACCCTGCCAGCCCTGAGGTTCTGGAGCCTTATTCAGTGGGCTGACATACATACACAAGTGTACACACTCACTCAAACACTCGTTTGAGAATCCTGTCAAACAGACATGTAGAAAGGTACTGGATGCAACCACTCTCTCTCTCTCTCTCTCTTACTTTCTTTTCCTTTTTCCAGAGTCCTTCTGTAGGTTTGTGTGAGTAAGAGGAAGGGAGGAGCGGCATCATGACATCCTTCTATAAGAGGTGTAACCCAACCTCCCTCAGTCACTAACTATTCACTTCCTGACCGAGAAGCAGAGGAGGAGGAAATAATGAGCAGGGTAGTCTGACCAAAACGTGACATAGGCCCCTTCGGCATCTCTATGAACATCTAATGCCTCTTTCTGTGCTGTGCCAGGCCAGTTTCTCCTGCGCTCTCTGACCTCAGGCACAAATACAAGGTGTGGTAACCGACCAAACCCGGAGAGGTTACAGTATCAGAGAGTGGCATGGCAAAGGACTGCTCCGTGGCACTATGGCATCCAGATGCTGATTATCGCTTCAAAACCAAACAAATTGTAGTGCATTAGTTTAGAGAGACAAAATAAAAATGTCCTATTTCAGATTGTGTCTGGTATCCAAGTTGTAGCGTGAGAATGATAACAAGTATTAGTTTAACTGTCTTGCCAGCCAAATGCCACCATAATTTTGTTATTATTGCAAGGTCTCAGTCCCATTTGGGCACAGTGGCACACATACGTCAGCAGAGTAGTCTATGGAACATGGTTGTTATAACAGCTTTAACACATACCCTCTCCAGATGATTGTGCACGGGCCACATCCTGTACAACGCCCGTCGTCCCATCCCTTCCTGTTCATCATTCTGGGGAAACCTGGGCAGGCACCTCATTGTGTTCACTGTGTTTAGTGTGTCTGTGATTCACCAGAAATGCCAGGAAGTCCTGGAGACATTGCTTTAGCCAAACTGACCAGCAATGAAAAAATCGAAACAACCACCACACAGCCACTGAAATGGCAACTGGTTATGTCAAGTCCCTGAATATAATCACATGGAATGTGGAAACAGTGAGACAGAAACCACTCTGGAATTGGAGGATAAAACAAGATTGTGTCTGTTCACTGTTCTATCACTGTTCTATTAGAAAATGTGGGGCAATTATTCATTTGTATTTCTATGGAATCTTGGGCATAACTGCAGTAGAGAACATTTATTTTTTTTAATTAAAGGGATCACAACCACCCAGCAAACATGTTGCATACTAACAGTATTCTAATTGTCTAGGTATGTACTGTAGATCTGCAAACGTCTGCAGGCAATTAGGAGATGTTCTTTGGAGATAGCGGCAGCACGTCAGCCTCAGAGCACACAACTGATTACAGATTAGTTTTATTACTGCACAATGTCAGCGTTGGTTGAGTGGGCCCTCCAACTGAGAGAGTGAGAGAGTGAGAGAGTGAGAGAGTGAGAGAGTGAGAGAGTGAGAGAGAGAGAGAGAGAGAGAGAGAGAGAGAGAGAGAGAGAGAGAGAGAGAGAGAGAGAGAGAGAGAGAGAGAGAGAGAGAGAGAGAGAGAGAGAGAGAGAGAGAGAGATCTCTCTGTGCTGAGTGGGCCGGAGCAAGCCCAGTTTCCTGAAATGAAGTGCTTAGTCAGCATGCCTTTGGTTGGTACAAGCCTCCAAGGAGAGCCTTGTAATGAGCCCCTGAACAGTGACACATGCCTGGGAATGAATGGCACTTCAAACCCCAGGCCAGAACCCCCCCATCATGGTACATTGACTGACCCCCCTCACTGGGTGTTTGGTACATTGGAACAGTGCACTAACTTCAAGCCACCTCTGATTTGGAATACCAAGTCACTAAAAATAAGTCACAGCATCAGAATGTTGGGTTTTATGGCAATTTTTTACTAATTGGACTCCCAAGAAACCCAATACAACAATTATATTCTTAATTCATTGCCAAAGGAGACTTCACACAACAATGTAAATGTAATTAGCAATGTTGTCATTACCTCATGTTAATTTACCCATATTGACAGTTGGCCTTCTTGCGCTTTAATTTCCTAATCATCAATGACACATGGTGTTACACCAGTAACATTGATGATTGGGAAATGAACGAGCAAGAAGGCTAATTGTGGTGTCCTGTTGTGGCATTTCAAATCTGTTGAGCAAACAAGTGCTACTAAAACAACATGATAAAAACTTAATTTAAAGTGAGTCTGTGAGCGCTAGTTTACAGGCATTACACAGAGCCCAGCCTATATACAGTATATGCAAAAGTATTCATACCACTTGAATTTCTTTCCATTTTATTGTCTTACATAGTGGATTTAATTGTATTGTTTTATCAGCAATCTACACAAAATAGATGTCCAAGTGGAAGAAACATAAGAAACGTAACCTACAATACAAGGCCAAATCTACACTGGAGTCGCTTACCAAGAAGACACTGAACGTTCCTGAGTGGCCAAGTTTGGACTTAAAATCTGCTTGAAAATATATGGACAGACTTGAAAATTTCTGTCAAACCATGATCCCCAACATCTTGACAGAGCTTGAAAAATTATTAAAAGAATAATGGGCTAAAATTGCACAATCCAGCTGTGTAAAGCTCTTCGAGACGAACCCAAGAAGACTCAGCTGTAATCTCTGCCAAAGGGATTCTAACATGTATTTATTGACTCAGGGAGCTGAAAACTTATGCAACTAATATTTTGGGGTTATCAAAACAAAACAACAACAATATATATATATATATATATATATATATATATATATATATATATATATATATATATATATATATATATATATATATATATATATATATATATATATATGTATTTTTTTCTTCCACTTTGACATTACAGAGTATTTTATGTACATTTTTGACAAAAAGTACAATTACATTTTTTTTTATCCCACTTTGTAAAACAATAAAATGTGAAGAAATCTAAGGGGTCGGACTACTTTTGCAAGGCACTGTAGGTCAAACTCATAGAAGATAATGTATTGGCTACGTGTCGGCAGGGGGTTATCCTTAATACATTGCTAAAATACCCATTTCATGACATCTTGGTCAAATACTGTACCAGGCCAAATAAGTATTTTGGTAAACCACTGGCTGTTGGGTTTAACAGTCATTTTCTCTCACTGTCTATCTTCACCTTGAACTGAGTGGAACAGCTTGTGTGTTTGTGTGACTGCCTTTTATTATTCAAAGCCAAATAAGGCCGGTCTAACGATGCCCTTGATGGGTGACTTAATTAAGAAAACAACAGGCTTTTCTCTGGGTGGTTAAGTCATTAACCCTGACATGGTGAATAATAACAGACATGCCGCTTCATCAGAGGACTACAATCCAACATTTCCAACGGCTTCAGTAAGATGTGCTGTAGAGAATGATTTTTAAAGGGAAAACAGAAAGGGGGAGAAAATAAATATCTTATCATCAGACTAATTCTGACAGTAAGATTTAGTAACTGTACTTCTGTTTCCACTGAGGTATATTTCATGTTATGACCTTCATCAGTCTGTGTTAGCAGCATCACTCCTGGGCTCTACCAAGGGCTGTTAAAACAAACGTCTGAGAGATAAACACAGCCTTGTTATCAGAGAATCTGTGCCATGTTATTCTGCCAATGACTCATACTGCTGCAGATAAGATGCTTGTTGTTGAGTGTCTGTAAGTTGATAAAGAAGAGTAATTTTAGCTCCAATGTTGGCTACTCAGTGGAGATACTATGACTTCCTAAGGAAGAGTTGCTTAGGAGTGCTCTCTGTATTTCATGATTGTTGATGCCCTTGCATGTTGATGCCCTTGCGTGTTGATGCCCTTGCATGTTGATGCCCTTGCATGTTGATGTCCTTGTGTGTTGATGCCGTAGTTGGGTACAACGTCCTATCTGAGCATGTAAGGATGTTTAGAGCATTGCTTACATTTACATCATTTAGAAGACCCTCATATCCGGAGAAATTAGGGTTAAGTGCCTTGGTCAAAGGCACATCAGCAGATTATGGGGCGGCAGGGTAGCCTAGTGGTTAGAGCGCTGGACTAGTAACCGGAAGGTTGCAAGTTCAAACCCCTGAGCTAACAAGGTACAAATCTGTCGTTCTGCCCCTGAACAGGCAGTTAACCCACTGTTCCTAGGCTGTCATTGAAAATAAGAATTTGTTCTTAACTGATGTGGCTAGTTAAATAAAGGTAAAATATATATATATTTTTTTAAATTAGCAGATTATTCACTTAGTCAGCTTGGGATTCAAACTAGCAACCTTTGGGTTACTGTCCCAACACCCTTAACCGCTAGGATACCAGGTACTCAAATGAATCACTGGTTGCTCGACCACTGACTGCTTTTGTTCAGAAAGTATTCACACCCCTCGACATTTTGTTCTGTTACAGCCTGAATTTAAAATGGCTTAAATTTAGATTTTTTTCACTTGTATGCAACAAGGCAGTAATACTGCAAAAATACACTTTTTGCCCTGAATAAAAAGTGTTATGTTTGTGGTAAATCCAATACAACACATTACTGAGAACCAATCTCCATATTTCAAGAATAGTGGTGGCTGCATCATGTTCTGGGTATGCTTTCTGGAGAGATTCCTTTTTAAAATTAGAAGCTCGAACTGTTTGGGCATAGACCTGGAAAGTATGACAGATCTTTGCAGGCTATCTCTGCAGTAGATTGCAACTCCTCCCCCTTTGGCTGTTCTATCTTGACTGAAAATGCTGTAGCTGGTGGCCTTCCTAAGCCAAGATTTAGACACAGCAAGGACATCAGGGTTGGCGTAGTGTGCTAAAGCAGTGAGTAAAACAAACTTAGGGAGGAGGCTTTTGATGTTAACATGTATGAAACCAAGGCTTTTCAGTTTACAGAAGTCAACAAATGAGAGTGCCTGGGGACACGCAGGGCCTGGGTTAACCTCCACATCACCCGAGGAACAGAGGAGGAGTAGGATGAGGGTATGGCTAAAGACTATCAAAATTGGTTGTCTAGTGCATTGGGAACAGATAATAAAAGGGATCAGATTTCTGGGCGTGGTAGTGTAGATTGAGGGCATAATGTACAGTAAGGGTGTGGTTGAGTGCGGGTACAGAGGAAGTAAACCTAGGCATTGAGTGATAAGAGAGGTTGCATCTCTGGACGCACTAGCTATGCTGGGTGATGTCGCCGCATGTGTGGGAGGTGGGACACAAGAGGTATCTGAGGCATGTTGAGTGGGACTAGGGGCTCCGCAGTGAATGAAAACAATGATAACTATCCTAAACAACAGTATACAAGACATATTGATATTATAGAGAGACATAATGTGAGGCATAAAGCAATCACAGGTGTTGATTGGGAGAGCTAGCTAAGACAACAGTGGGTAAGACAACAACAGCTAATCAGCTAAGACAACAACAGGTAAAATGGCGATGAACTACACACAAGGCCTGAGTTCAAGGCTGGGGCCGACAGATAAAGAAAAATAAACAAAATCGAGTACTGACATTAATGAACAGTCCAGCAGGCATCAGCTATGTAGCCAAGGCATCATATTGTCCAGTGAACATCAATAGATGAAACAGGGAAGCCCCTTGGAAGTCGTTACTACACTAGCAAGTGGAAGACACGTCTTTCAAAAAAATACATATATATTTTTCAAAACAAACTATTGTAGATTCTCAGCAAGTGGACATCCTTCTTCCAATTGCTATGATGGATTTTCTACATGCGTGGTTATGCTGTACGGTTTCTTCAGGATGCTTTCGATTTTTCAGCCATTCATATATTATTTACCTCAGCGAAGGTCCAAGCCATCAATTCACTTTTTACCTCTAATCCAAAGATAGCAACGGATGGCATTTATTTATACCGGGATCAACTCTTTGACTAACTCAAAACACTTAAAGGTCAACATTGAGGACTTCATCTGGTTAATCAAATGTTCCATTGTGCTGGTCCTGAAGTTCGGCGTGTTTTGTTGTTCTTTGTTTGCTATGGACAACCTAATTACATTTTCATTGATTTATGTTGGCAGCATTCTCACCTTCTCTAAATTATAGCTGGGGGTTCATCACAAACATCTAACACACATATACAGTGCATTCAGAAAGTATTCATACCGCTTAACTTATTTCACATTTTGTTACAACCTGAATTTAAAGAAAATTCTGCCATCTACACACAACACCCCATGATGACAAAGTTAAAACATGTTTTTAGAAAAGCTTGAAAATGAATTTAATATTAAATACAGAAATCGAATTTACATAAATGTTCACAGCCCTGAGTCAATACTTTGTAGAAGCACCTTTGGCAGCGATTACAGCTGTGAGTCTTTCTGGATAAGTGTCTAAGAGCTTTTCACACCTGGATTGTGTCGCATTTGCCCATTATTATTTTCAAAATTCTTCAAGCTTTGTCAAATTGGTTGTTGACCATTATTAGACAAACATTTTCAGATCTTGCCATAGATTTAAGTACATTTACATTTACATTTAAGTCATTTAGCAGACGCTCTTATCCAGAGCGACTTACAAATTGGGTAAAAATGTAGAACTAAGAGCAGTTCACTCCAGACCTGACTGCCTTTGACCAGCACAAAAACATCCTGTGGCGGACTGCACTAGCATCGAATAGTCCCCGCGATAAGCAACTTTTCAGGGAAGTCAGGAACGAACACACACAGTCAGTTAGGAAATCAAAGGCTAGCTTTAGCTCTAACTCCAAAATGTTCTGGGACACTGTAAAGTCCATGGAAAACAAGAGCAACTGCTTTCCTCCTGGATACCCCAACCACGGCCAACAGCGCCGCACCCTCTGCAGCTACTTGCCCAAGACTCCCCAGATTCTCCTTCACCCAAATCCAGATAGCAGATGTTCTGAAAGAGCTGCAAAACCTGGACTCGTACAAATCAGCTGGGCTAGACAATCTGGACCCTCTTTTTCTAAAATTATCCACCGCCATTGTTGCAACCCCTATTACCAGTCTGTTCAACCTCTCTCTTTCGTATCGTCCGAGATCCCTAAAGATTGGAAAGCTGCCACGGTCATCCCCCTCTTCAAAGGGGGTGACACTCTAGACCCAAACTGTTAGAGACCTATATCCATCCTGCCCTGCCTTTCTAAAGTCTTCGAAAGCGAAGATGACAAACAGATCACTGACACTTTCGAATCCCGCCTTACCTTCTCTGCTGTGCAATCCGGTTTCCGAGCTGGGCACGAGTGCACCTAAGCCATGCTCAAGGTACTAAACCATATCATAACCGCCATCGATAAAAGACAGTACTGTGGAGCCGTCTTCAACGACTTGGCAAAGGCATCACCATATTCTTATTGGCAGACTCAACAGCCTTGGTTTCTCAAATGACTGCCTCGCCTGGTTAACCAACTACTTCTCAGATAGAGTTCAGTGTGTCAAACCGGAGGGCCTGTTGTCCAGACCTCTGGCAGTCTCTATGGGAGTGCCACAGGGTTCAATTCTCGCGCTGACTCTTTTCTCTGTATATATCAATGATGTCGCTCTTGCTGCGGGTGATTCTTTGATCCACCTCTACGCAGACGACAACATTCTGAACACATCTGGCCCTTCTTTGGACACTGTGTTAACAAACCTCCAAATGAGCTTCAACGCCATACAACACTCCTTATATGTGGCCTCCAACTGCTCTTAAATGCTAGTAAAACGAAATGCATGCTTTTCAACCGATCGCTGCCCACACCCGCACATCCGACTAGCATCACTACTCTGGACGGTTCTGACTTAGAATATGTGGACAACTACAAATACCTAGGTTTCTGGTTAGACTGTAAACGCTCCTTCCAGACTCATATTAAGCATCTCCAATCCAAAGTTAAATCTAGAATCGGTTTCCTATTTCGCAACAAAGCCTCCTTCACTCACGCTGTCAAACATACCCTCGTAAAACGAACTATCCTACCGATCCTCGATTTCGCCGATGTCATTTACAAAATAGCCTCAAACACTCTACTCAGCAAACTGGATGCAATCTATCACAGTGCCATCCGTTTTGTCACCAAAGCCCCACATACCACCCACCACCACAACCTGTATGCTCTCAACGGCTGGCCCTTGCTACATATTCGTTGCCAGTCCCACTGGCTCCTGGTCATCTATAAGTATTTACTAGGTTAAGCTCCTCCTTATCTCAGCTCACTGGTCACGATAACAACACCCACCTGTAGCACGCACTCCAGCAGGTATATCTCACTGGTCATCCCCAAAGCCAACACCTTCTTTGGCCGCCTTTCCTTACAGTTCTCTGCTGCCAATAACTGGAACGAATTGCAAAAATCGCTGAAGTTGGAGACTTATATCTCCCTCGCTAACTTTAAACATCACATATATTAGCAGCTTACCGATCGCTGCAGCTGTACACAGCCCATCTGTATATAGCCGATCCAATCTACCTACCTCATCCCAATATTGTTTTAATTTACTTTTTTGCTCTTTTGCACACCAGTATTTCCATTTACACATCATCATCTGCACATCTATCACTCCAGTGTTAATTTGCTAAATTGTAATTACTTCGCTACTATAGCCTATTTACCCTACCCTGCCGGCCACCCTAAAGTGTTTACTTAATGTTTTTATCACTTCTAAAACAAGGAGCCCTTTAGTAACAGAAGTACTGTAAAAACACAACACTTTGGGAAACCCTTGGAACTACAGTACATTGAACAAGTTCATGAAATGGCACAGTGACATACTGTAGTTTCATGAGCTCTCCCCCTTCCACGGATTTTGCCGTGGGGCAGAGAGAAAATGTTGCCGTTTTTAAGCACATTTCCTGTAATTCTAAACATTTTGCCATGGCTTATGTATGACATGTTCATATGCAATCTGAGGGATGGCCCCCAATCAGTCCGTTCCCCTTTTTGGGAAAGGGTTCTACCTGGAACCAAAAAGGGTTCCTCAAAGCGTTATCCTATGGCGACTGCCAAAGAACCCTTTTAGGCTCTAGATGGAACCTTTTTTTCTAGGAGTATGTATCACTTTTCAGTTTGGACGCACAAAAGGTACAGCGTGTTGGCAGATCACTGCTGCATTCGAACAAGGGCACCAAATAATCAGACTATTAAAAAGAAATAGGATTCTGGAAAATACAGTCTTTATTCATTCTCTCTCCATTCCACATAGAGGTAGACTTTATTGGTATATAGTGAACCAGGGGAATGCACCAAGGCTCTATATTTTAAAACGCTAAATTGGGTATAAAGAACAATTTTACTGCGTACCTAACAATGCTATTTTCAAGCTGTTACCGCGTTACAGCATGTGTTCTGGGACTCTCGAAGGGGGTGAAAACCCAGGAACCCAGGAACAGTGCTGTTTTCAATTAGCATGCCAGTCTGAATGGCATGTCCGGCTGACAGGGCTTTACAAGCGGCTAAGCTACGCACAGTCAGAAAGGGTGGATGGGAGCATTGCAAACCGCCCAGCTACCTCCTACTGCAGCCCTGCAGTCCCTGGGAGGCTAAGAACCTGCCATGACTCTGGGGGAGGAAGGAGGAGAAAGTGAGAGGGAGATGGAGGAGGCCGAGAGACAGAGAGACAGAGAGACAGAGAGAGAGAGAGAGAGAGAGAGAAAGCGAGGGAGGGAGTAGAGAGGAGGGGAGTGAATTAGTGAGTTAAGACATACATGCATAGAGAGAGGCATATGGAGAGAGATCGGGAGAGAGGAAAAAGAGGGTAGGCATGAGAAAGAGGAGGGGAGAGAGAGAGAGAGAGAGAGAGAGAGAGAGAGAGAGAGAGAGAGAGAGAGAGAGAGAGAGAGAGAGGGGATTCAGGCTTTAGCAGCAAAGAGCCCTGATTGACATGAGTACCCCTGCTCTGACCAGAACTGAAGCACCCTGTTACTCCTTAAACAGTCCTGTGGAAGCACGAGTCTTGGATGTCTCACACAGGTTGGGTTATAAGGACTGCTGTTGGCATGGGTATGCTGAAACCCATTAATTGATTTTGCTGGGCAAGGCCAAGTGAGGACACTGCAACAAGATGAGTCCCACAGCAGGCAATCACGCTGGATTCAAATGAACACTATGTCCTCTTGATACTGTATGTCTCCTATGATTCTTACAGGATCAGCACAGTGATTAGCTGTTCACTATGAAGAGATACAGTATGCAGTTATCCAGGATATACGCCTTTGTGTTATGTTCACGATTATGTACTTTTCTGCTAGAACCATGAGAAACAAGGCTCTGTAAGAATGATTTAGGTTTTTGGGTCAAAAAAAAGTTTAATGTCTGTGCAATATTTGTCAGGTCTTTAAAAAGTTTCAACAAATAATACAATACGTTTCTTTGCCAGAAACCACAATTCAGCAGAGTTACAATAAACTACAGGAGACAAACAACCCGTACATTATCAAATCATTAGAATCCTTTTCCAACTCAATCTTTCACAATCTTTCATTGTGGTCCTTCTGTGGCTCAGTTGGTAGAGCATGGCGCTTGTAACGCCAGGGTAGTGGGTTCGATTCCCGGGACCACCCATACGTAGAATGTATGCACACATGACTGTAAGTCGCTTTGGATAAAAGCGTCAGCTAAATGGCATATATTATTATTATTATTATTATTTCATTCCATAGACAAAATAGGTCTCCATTAAACATGAACCATCGCTCAGTTAGTTTTAAAACAAGTTTGACACAAATCAAATGAATTTAAGTAATACAAAAGGTCACAACACAGCTGTGATGTATTAACTGGAGATTGCTGCAGGGAGATACTGTAAATCACCCTTTAATTGATCTGGTGATTTCCATCAGGACCTGCCTCACAAAGAGTATTTGGGAATCATCAACAATCATCCTACCAATGAAAATAGACTTGTTTTGTGTCTGTGATTCTACAAGTGGTTTCGTGGGGAATATGTAGGCTGTGTCAAGCAACTGTACTCCAATTTGGTTCCTTACACCATGATCATTTTCTAACAGCAATCAATTAAATTCCCACCGTATCCAATGTCTAGTATTATACTTCAGCCCCAATTTGACCCTCAGTACAGACTTCATTTTTCATATACCCCTTGGCTGTGTGTTATCATGTCAGCTTCTTTGAAAAGCTAGGCCTTTTCCCAGATGTGGAAGTGTGTTTTTGAACATCACACCACTAATATACCAGCTCATATAGCCTGAATTCTAAATAATAAAAGAATTACAACCAAAGCCAAATTGCTCCAGATAGCGTTGGAGTGTGTTGCCTTTTCATAAAGGAGAATACTCTGACTTTCAGGGCTTTAAACAGGGCTCCGGGTAAGGAGGGAGCACTCAATCACTGTTGGGAGAAGCAGAATGAGCTTTTTATTCCAATTTTGGCACAATTGCAAGCCATGGAGGGTCTCAATGGAGGCAGCATGAAGGTCCCAGTCCTCAGTGTGCTCTTCACGTTTTCCCAGCCGAAGACAAAATCCCATGGTGCTTTTGTTCAGTTCGGGTGCACAACTCAAGCAGAACTACTCTCCTTCAAGGAATAACAAGAATGAAAACTCATTCTAAATCAAATAGCTCACCCCTAATGAAACTATGTGTAAAACTTTGCATTGCACATTGCCAGGCATTTGCACAAATAGGGCTCAATCAGTGCCTGAGCACCTGCCTTTTGCCAACCAACAATAAAGTGCCCTCACATCTTGTGGATTTTATTTTATGAATGACTTTCACATTTTATTTTGAGTCTCTTTTCATTTTTAATGTTAAATGTAACAAATTGCACATCAAATTAGCTCATTTCATAAGCTTTTGAATCGTTGAACATTCCCCACTCTCCCGCCCAAAGAGCATACTCTAACTTGCATGCAGTGGCAACTGGCTGCAGGAGCCAAGCAGGGAGACTTGAATACTTGTAGGAGGCTACTTTCGAGTTGGTTCTGTCGTCTGTGTCTCTCACTGTTACGGATGTAATGGAACTAACTTGAATATGACCTTTGACTGACCATTGAATTGAATTGATACCTTTTTATCTAGATACATTAGAAAGAGGCAGTGATTATTTCTATGTCCCACGTTCAAATCAAATCAAATCAAAATGTATTGGTCACGTACACATATTTTTAGCAGATTGTATTGCAAGTGTAGCGAAATGCTTATCTTTCTAGCGACAACAGAGCAGCAATACCTAACAACACAAAACAATTGGGCAGCAGTTTCTAAGATGCAGGTTAGGTAACAGGATGTAGGCAGGTTAGAGCACAGGTTAGAGTACAGGTTAGAGCACAGGTTAGAGTACAGGTTAGAGCACAGGTTAGAGCACAGGTTAGAGCACAGGTTAGAGTACAGGTTAATGTACAGGTTAAGGATAGGATAAGTAATCCTTCTCACCCCCCTAAAAGATTTAGATGCACTATTGTAAAGTGGCTGTTCCACTGGATGTCATAAGGTGAATGCACCAATTTGTAAGTCGCTCTGGATAAGAGCGTCTGCTAAATGACTTAAATGTAATGTAATGTAAATGTTAATGTACAGGTTAGAGTACAGGTTAGAGCACAGGTTAGAGCACAGGTTAGAGTACAGGTTAGAGCACAGGTTAGAGCACAGGTTAGAGCACAGGTTAGAGTACAGGTTAGAGCACAGGTTAGAGCACAGGTTAGAGCACAGGTTAGAGCACAGGTTAGTGTACAGGTTAGAGCACAGGTTAGAGCACAGGTTAGAGCACAGGTTAGAGCACAGGTTAGAGTACAGGTTAGTGTACAGGTTAGAGTACAGGTTAGAGCACAGGTTAGAGTACAGGTTAGAGTACAGGTTAGAGTACAGGTTAGAGCACAGGTTAGAGTACAGGTTAGAGCACAGGTTAGAGTACAGGTTAATGTACAGGTTAGAGTACAGGTTAGAGTACAGGTTAGAGTACAGGTTAGAGCACAGGTTAGAGTACAGGTTGGAGTACAGGTTGGAGTACAGGTTGGAGTACAGGTTGGAGCACAGGTTAGATACAGGATAGAGTACAGGTGTCACGATCGTTATAATGATTGGACCAAGGCGCAGCATGCGTAGAATTTTATGAAGAATAAACTCACCAAACAAAACAGAAGAAAAAAACTAAACATGACGATCTGGGTTGCTCACAAGCAGTTACACAAAAACATAGTTGGGGAAATGGCTACCTAAATATGATCCCCAATCAGAGACTATGATAAACAGCTGCCTCTGATTGGGAACCATACCAGGCCAACATAGATATCTCATTCCCCTAGATACCCCACCCTACACACCGACCTAAGCAACATAGAGAATAAACTGCTCTCTATGGTCAGGCGTGACAGTACCCCCCCCCAAAGTGTGGACTCCGACCGCAAAACCTGACTAAATAGGGGAGGGTCCAGGTAGGCATCCACCATCGGGGGAGGCTCCGGTGCGGGGCGAAGTACCCACTCCGCTCGTGGATACGTCATTGGAGGAACCGGATGGTGGATCGTCGCCGGAGGCTCCGGGCCGCAGATCGTCGCCAGAGGAACCAGACGCCGGAGGCGTCGGACCGCGGACCGTCGTTGGAGGTTCCGGACTGTGAAACGTCGCCGTAAGCTCTGGACTGGGAACTGTCGCCGGAGTTGCACATGTTCCTCTACTCCGATTAATCCACAGATAAAACTGAGTTTGCTTCTAGTAATCTCTTCCTTCAGGCTTCTTCTTCTTCTTCTTTGGACTTTATATGGCGGTTGGCAACCAACTTTAAGGTGCATTACCACAACCATCTGGACTGGAGTGTAGACCTCAGTTCATCTTTCAATCACCCACGTGGGTATATGCTCCTAAAAAAACAATGAGGAGATGGCACGTGGGTATATGCTCTAAAAACCAATGAGGAGATGGGAGAGGCAGGACTTCCAGCACATCAAGTATCACAAATACAACCAAGTTCTATTTTAGCGCCCTAGTTTGCGAGCAATGTGCGTGCAATGAATGAATAACATGTATGTGTACATTTATTTTGCAACGTCAGCATGTGAGGTTCAGGGCAGAAGCTGTTTTTCAGTTTCTATCTCCAGAATCTGAAGTAGTACCCGGCTTTGATGCACCTGCAGTGTCGCCGCCTTCTAGGTGGTAGTGGGGTTAATAGGTCGTGGCTCAGGTGGCTCGAGGTCCTTGATGATCTTCTTGGCCTTCCTGTGAAACCGGGTGCTGTAGTTTAAATGAGGAATAACTATGATGATGAACCTCCCATTGGGGTTTGTTATTTCTGTGACAATGGATTGGAAAGCTTGGGGACAGCATGTGGATTCATCCCAAAATTGAAATTACGGCAGCATATGTTTCATTGCCTTTTAAGTTACTCAGGACTTTGAGATAAGTTCAAAGAAAGTTGTCTGATATCGTGTCCATAAAACGTTGTATATTTGGTCTATATCTGGCCCTTTTACTTTTTTATCCAATATTTTATGAAGTCAGTGTTGTCTCTCTTCAGACATTTGACAAATTATTTTACTTTGAAAGAATTGCATTTCCGTAAATGCTTTCCACGTATAGTCTGTTTCCACGACTAAAAGATAAGATAGTCATCATACAGTAAGTTTTCTCCCACATATAAATATTTTATGTCTAAGGTTTGTACTTTGAAGCATTTTGACAAGGTCATTCATCTTAATTATGGAAGTTGCTACAACAATGAGTACACAAGGCATGGAACAGCCTAACTAGTTTAAGAGAGTCCGTTTCTGCTGCCCAAATGCATTGTTGTGAGCTAAGTTTGAGAACATGCATCAAGAAAGGACAATGTACCCTCACCTTGAGGTATTGGGCTCTTGGACCAGAAGGATAAGTACCCTCCACTTTTAGTAGGAGCTTTATCTTCCCAGGTGGTTTCCTATCCAAGCACTGACCACGCCCAAACCTGCTTAGCTTCACATGATAACCAGCAGAGAGCAGGGTGCTAAGGTTGGCAAAATCCTAAATCATTGTTATGTGATGAAAATCTAACATATGCATAAGTTTAAAAGATGAATTCTCACAAACTTTATTTGGGGATTTTTTCCCATTAGTACACTGTTAATACAGTCCAAACATGTTTTGCATGTCAGCAGTCAGGTTTTCAAGATATTGGACTTTCAAGAAGCAAAGTGTCCAATGCCACATCATCATGATGATGCAAAATGCATCATATGATGCAAAACTCATCATGAGGATGTGGCACTTTGCTTCTTGAAAATCCAATATCTTGAAAACGGGGACTGAATCAACAGTGGACTAATGAAAAAAATGCCCAAAGAGTTTTCCTTTAAGCAAAACATGCTTTAATGGCTGTTAATGGAGAACTAATGGAAGGCTACAAGACTGTGTTGTTGTATTACTCATTCTTCCTTTATTGAGGTCTGTGCAATAGTAGGCCTATGTCCTGGTTTGAACCCGTTTTACAACACAAGGCTTATGACTCACACCCATCTACTGTATCTATAAAGTGAAAGGAAGCCAATCTTTTCCTCATACAAAACAGGATATCTGTTCCAAATACTGTTGAATTTATATTAATGTGCCTGTTTGGCTGTGATTTATGGCAGCTTGACTTCAAAACAAAGTCATGGTGAATTTAAGTGTCCTCAGGTTTCTAAATGTGTCAGTGAGCTTTTTTCTGACCATAAATTAGGGTAATAGATGTGGTACATGCACACTTCAGACAATAATATTTTGTTCATTTCCTATTGCCCTAAATTGCAGAGACCTTGCAGGAGGTGAGTGTTTCATGTCACCCACTACTGACAAATGTTGGAGCATATTATAACTGAGGAAGGATTTTCTGCTATGTTAGAGATGGGAACTAAAGGTGAAGAAGACAGTTAGTCTTTTCTTGTACTGTATACAACCCCCTCCACCAATGCATCTCAATGACAGTAATTCAAGGCTAAATAGGCACAGTTGTCATTTATAGCACTGTATTGCTTACATTTGCAATTGCCTGTGTGTGGGAGAATTGCCGAATGCATGGCAATGTTTCTGTCTGCAGTACCATGCTCTGAATACAGTATGCTTCTAATATGTAGTGTTTATTCCAGTTGACCTAGAAAACAAGAACACAAATTGACTTCTGTATACTGGGCTTCCACATTGTCTGGATAAAACTGATTGAAGCGATAGTAAGTCCAAATAAGGAGCGCTTCCTTCTTTCTTCCTTTATGACCAATTCATCTCTAGTACCGCAATAAAACACTTCTTGACTAATATACTTACTGAGTCATTTTAGAACATTACCTCGGATAGGTTTACACTGTATAAGTCAGCCAAATTATTTGACTGAATTTAAGCACATTTGTAGGTTCATGAAGTGTTGCCAGATGCATGTTAACGACTTTATCCTGCTTTGTATTGTGTAAAGTACAGAACTGTTCTTTCTACAGTATGAGCTTTAAACATTACATTGAATAAATGGCAAGAAGAAAAACATAACAGTTAGTAATACATGTGTACAGAATGATGGTAATGTTTGCCATTAGCCTACTGTGTCTTGGGAGAATAACAGAAAAACTACCCAAGCATGGCGCAATCATATGAAATAGTTCAATTATATTGGCATGAATGTGATTTTGTACTAAAATAGGACTTTGCAGTTCAATATCTCTTTTTAATAAGGAAGAATCTGACAACCTCATTTGAACTCTAAAAGTGTGAAGAGCTCAAGCCTCAACATTCACTCAGTGGGATTTTCAAAAATTGACAAAATGAATGATTGTGTAATTTCAACAATAAAATTACTTTCTCACTCAGCAATGAATTGCTAATAGGTTAAAATAACCAGGATAAAAAAAAGCTGGATGGAACCCAATGATTGTTTTCTCTTTTCCCCAAATGGAAATATAATCCAAAATATTATAATTCATTACAATTTCTTGGCCACTGGTATATGTTGCAAAGTTATTTCAGAGTTACTTGATACAGTATGTGTATTTACTGCATTAAGGAGTCAATGGCTCTGCTGGGAATAATAATGCTAACAATTACCAAGCAATTACATTTTGGACCTATCTTTACAATCTAGCTTAAATCTCACTCTGGAAAGATGTGGAAATATTTCAATTTGAAGGTAACGTCTCCAGGTTCTTTGCAGGGCAACGTATGGTAGCTGGGAGGCACACATGATTTTAAAACGATTTTACCTCTAATAAAGTAGATACATCTGGATATGTATAAGTGATCAGAATGTATGTACGTCTGAAGGAGGCACTTTCACTGTCAGAGACCTCTGAATGTACACTACCGTTCAAAAGTTTGGGGTCACTTAGAAATGTTCTTGTTTTGAAAGAAAAGCTATTTTGTTGTCCATTAAAATAACATCAAATTGATCAGAAATACAGTGTTAGCTAATCCAACTTTACAATTTTAAAAAGCTAATTGATCATTAGAAAACCCTTCTGCAATTATGTTAGCATAGCTAAAAACTGTTCTTCTTTACTGTTTATTGCTTCTTTACTGTTGTAAAGAAGCAATAAAACGGGCCTTCTTTAGACTAGTTGAGTATCTGGAGCATCAGCATGTGTGGGTTCGATTACAGGCTCAAAATGGCCAGAAGCAAAGAACTTTCTTCTGAAACTCGTCAGTCTATTCTTGTTCTATGAAATGAAGGTTATTCCATGCGAGAAATTGCCAAGAAACTGAAGATCTGGTATAATGCTGTGTACTACTGCTTTCAAAGAACAGCGCAGAACAACATTTTAAATATCGGGTATGTCTACACTGTATTTCTGATCAATTTGATGTCATTTTAATGGACAAAAAAAATAATATTTCAAAAACAGACATTTCTAAGTGACGCCAAACTTTTGAACAGCAGTGTATATTGCACTCAATAACCTACACTACAGCATGTAACATTTTATTTTTAAATGGCGGGGAGTGTATTGTTATTAACCTGAGTATTGATTCCATTAACACTGGTGAAAGAACATGAATTTGTGAGGGAATGTGTACTTTTCTGTGAGTTGGTCTGCATGTGTAAAGCATGTGTGAGATTTAGAAGGTTCTAAAAAGACTGGTCCCAAAGCTGTGTTGAGAGTGGTACTACCCGTCACACATTTATTTTTCAATTACATCATTTAATTTTTTTCCTTTTTTAAAATAAAATAATCATTAACGGCTTCACGTTAGCCCACATCAGCGCTAACATCAGGTTACTTCACACCTCAGTCTAAAGCAATGAGTTTTGTCCGTTCTTTCGTTTGAGTAATGCCCGCTCTGAATAGTTGAGGGACTTGGACATAGAGGAAACAGTAGGGGGAACCTTTGGAAGCCTGAGTCTGATGTAGGGAGGGTAATTAGTGCAAAAATGCCACAGAAATATCTCTCATTAAAACACAGTGAGTCTGCCACTGAACTGAGAACTTCTGCTGTACATCTGGCCTCTTTTGAGTCTTTCATTTTACAGCACAAATGTTTGGCTTTTTATGGTCCTTTTTTATAGTCTCCATCACAAATCCATCTGGCAATTACTTCAAACATACATTAATATAGGCCTGCGGAATTTACAGTGCAGACCCAAGTCATGCACTACAAGCACAGTAGTTCATAAAAATGCACATACTACAGCATTCATTGTCTCATTAATTAAATATGGTGTATAGGCAGCAGATCTAGTCTCCGTCCTGGTGTTGGACTTTCTGTGGTGTCGAATATCAAACATTTATGAAAAATACAACTGAGCTCTATTACAATCTTTTAAAATGTCCATTAATGCGAAACCTAAATCTTGAAGTGTATGATTGGACCACCCTGAGCAAATTTCATTTCAATCCACTCACCCATGACTCAATAAAAAGTTATTCTTTGTTGTTCTTTCGTACCATTTGACACCGTACTCTGATCTCAGGTGCTATTAATATGGTTGGAATTCATTATGTATTTCATGGATTTTCTTCTGGATCTTTAATTTGAAGTGTGTTTTGAGTCTAGCTAAAGGACTATAGCCAAAATAAGGACACAAATGGCAAGGCAGTCCATTGTATGTTGTCAAAATGGCATGCAGAATAATAATTTGACGACAGTTTACAATGCAACACTTCAAGATTTACTGAGCAGGGATGATTTTCTCATCACAATATTGTTCTCTAGCTGCCAGAGAATTAGAAGATTGTGAGAAACACAAACATAAGTCTGCTCTTAATAGAAAAGTAGCACAAATGTATCGGTATAAAACCATTGTTAGATGAAACTGCTCTGTCCATGATAACGACCCGTTGCGGACACCGATGTCTTGCTCCCAGACAAACTAAACAACTTCTTTGCTCGCTTTGAGGACAATACAGTGCCACTGACACGGCCTGCTATCAAAACCTGCGGGCTCTCCTTCACCGCAGCCAACATGAGTAAAACATTTAAAAGTGTTAACCTTCACAAGGCCGCCGGCCAAGACGGCAACCCTCGCCGCGTCCTCAGAGCATGCACAGACCAGCTGGCTGGTGTGTTTACGAACATATTCAATCAATCCCTATCCCAGTCTGCTGTTCCCACATGCTTCAAGAGGGCCATAATTGTTCCTGTTCCCAAGAAAGCGAAGGTAACGGAGCTAAACGACTATCGCCCCTTAACACTCACTTCCGTCATCAGGAAGTGCTTTGAGAGACTAGCCAAGGATCCTATCACCTCAACCCTACCTGACACCCTAGACCCACTCCAATTTGCTTACCGTCCCAATTGGTCCACAGACGACGCAATCGCAAACACACTGCACACTGCCCTACCCCATCTGGACAAGAGGAATACCTACAGTGGGGCAAAAAAGTATTTAGTCAGACACCAATTGTGCAAGTTCTCCCACTTAAAAAGATGAGAGAGGCCTGTGATTTTCATCATAGGTACACTTCAACTATGACAGACAAAATGAGAAAAAAAATCCAGAAAATTACATTGTAGGATTTTTAATGAATTTATTTGCAAATTATGGTGGAAAATAAGTATTTGGTCAATAACAAAAGTTTATCTCAGTACTTTGTTATATACCCTTTGTTGGCAATGACCGAGGTCAAATGTTTTCTGTAAGTCTTCACAAGGTTTTCACACACTGTTGCTGGTATTTTGGCCCATTCCTCCATGCAGATCTCCTCTAGAGCAGTGATGTTTTGGGGCTGTTGCTGGGTAACATGGACTTTCAACTCCTTCCAAAGCAGCCATTGAGTGGCTGCTGCCAACATACTGACTCAAATCTCAAGCCACTTTAATAATAATCACTTTAAACAATGCCACTTAATATAATGTGTACATACTCTCTACATTACTCATCTCATATGAGATACACAGCTTCCTAAACAATTGTTGGTCGACACACAGAATGTAACTGAGAGAACCTCCATTCTGAAAGCCTTGAACCAGCATTTTTTAGATGCCGGCAGTTTATTTGAAAACGTCAAAGGTATAATTGAGCCCCCTATAAATTTAACTGACACCCCTGTGCACTCCTTCACCAGGTTCTCCTTATCAGCCTTCTCTGTTTCAGAAGTGTGTAAAGCCCTGAAAGAAATTGATTTAAAAAATCCCCTGGCCCTGATGAACTAAAAATTAAGAAATATATACAGGATTGTTCTTTTAAAACGAGGTCATTAAAGACCAAGATAGACTACATGCAATTGTTTAAAATATAATGCACCTCCTACACCTAGCCGCAGACATCATTGCTCCCCCTTAACATGTATTTTTAACCTTATGCTTGATGTTAAGGCAATCCCCAAGTTATGGAAATCTGCTTTTGTACTGCCTCTCCTGAAAGGTGGAGATCCCTGTCGTTCTCAACTAACATCAAGGCGGTGGCCCGTTCCTGTAGGTTCATGCTCTACAACATCCGCAGAGTACGACCCTGCCTCACACAGGAAGCGGCGCAGGTCCTAATCCAGGCA
The DNA here is from genome assembly GCF_023373465.1 of Oncorhynchus keta. NCBI lineage: Eukaryota > Metazoa > Chordata > Actinopteri > Salmoniformes > Salmonidae > Oncorhynchus > Oncorhynchus keta. The sequence continues at coordinate 64,882,021 of NC_068439.1, read as the reverse complement.
CATGTCATCTCCCGTCTGGATTACTGCAACTCGCTGTTGGCTGGGCTCCCTGCCTGTGCCATTAAACCCCTACAACTCATCCAGAACGCCGCAGCCCGTCTGGTGTTCAACCTTCCCAAGTTCTCTCACGTCACCCCGCTCCTCCGCTCTCTCCACTGGCTTCCAGTTGAAGCTCGCATCCGCTACAAGACCATGGTGCTTGCCTACGGAGCTGTGAGGGGAACGGCACCTCAGTACCTCCAGGCTCTGATCAGGCCCTACACCCAAACAAGGGCACTGCGTTCATCCACCTCTGGCCTGCTCGCCTCCCTACCACTGAGGAAGTACAGTTCCCGCTCAGCCCAGTCAAAACTGTTCGCTGCTCTGGCTCCCCAATGGTGGAACAAACTCCCTCACGACGCCAGGACAGCGGAGTCAATCACCACCTTCCGGAGACACCTGAAACCCCACCTCTTTAAGGAATACCTAGGATAGGATAAAGTAATCCTTCTCACCCCCCTTAAAAGATTTAGATGCACTATTGTAAAGTGGCTGTTCCACTGGATGTCATAAGGTGAATGCACCAATTTGTAAGTCGCTCTGGATAAGAGCGTCTGCTAAATGACTTAAATGTAAAATGTAAATGTAATCCCTCACTACTTGACAACTATCGACCCATATTAAAATTGTCTGTACTGTCAAAGGTAATAATAATAATAATATATGCCATTTAGCTGACGCTTTTATCCAAAGCGACTTACAGTCATGTGTGCATACATTCTACGTATGGGTGGTCCCGGGAATCGAACCCACTACCCTGGCGTTACAAGCGCCATGCTCTACCAACTGTGCTACAGAAGGACATCCACTGTGCTCTTGATAAGAAGTTACATTGTACGTCCATAGTCCATAGAGGTGTGCTCAGGTGTTCCGCAAGGTTCTATTTTGGGCCCACTGTTGTTCATTTTGTATATCAACAACATTGGCGATCTTATTGAAACAGCGGATATTAATTTTTATGCAGAGTGTACTGTTCTTTATTCAAGTGGTAGTAGTTTATCTTTAGCTTTTGAAAATGCCCAGAGAGCATTTAACACCATACAACAGAATCTGTATGATTTAAAGCTGATTCTAAATTCGGGTAAAACAAAATGCATGGTATTTTCAAATGCCAGGCATGTTACAAATCATATCATTGCTACATTGGCTAGACATACTATAGAGCAAGTTAAAGTGTACAAATATTTGGGTGTGTGGGTTGATGATAAGCTGAATTTCACTGTGCATGTAGAGAACTTGATAAGGAAGCTCAAGCTGAAAATATGATTTTATTGCCAGCATAAGGCTTGTTTTTCTTTTGAGGCCAGGAAGGAGCTGGTACGGTGTATATTACTGTCGGTTTTAGATTTTAGTGATGTTATAAATATGCAGGCCTCAGCCACTACCCTGAGAGCACTTGATTCAGTGTATCATTGCAGCCCTCAGGTTCATTACCAATCAGAAACGTCTAACACATCATTGTGATCTCTACAGCGCTGTTGGCTGGTCGTCATTGACCTTGCTTAGGCTTAAACACTGGTATACACTGATTTATAAGGCCATATTGGGTAAAATGCCATTTTATCTCTGTTCTTTTTTAGTCAGGTCAGTAAATAAATATCAATTACTGTCCCATTCTTATTTGCTTCTAACAGTACCAAAAATTAGAACAGATCATGGTAGAAATAGTTTTAGTTACTTAGCACTGTGGTCCTGGAAGTCTCTCCTGAACATTTTAAAATGTGATGATTCAAATTTAGACTTGATCTATGTATATATCATAGAAGAGTGTAATTGTTTTTAGGCCAGCTGTTTTTAGTCAAGATGTTTGTGTTAATGTAATATGTAATTGTTGTACTGTAGGTGTGTTTTTAGTTTTGTTTAATGTTGTGTTAGTGTATGTAAGTTGTTATCTCTGAAACGTTGTTCCCCTGCTGCTATTGGACCAGGTCTCTCTTGGAAAAGAGATATTATCTCAATGAGAAAAAACCTGTATGAATAAAGGTAAAATAAAAAAATAACAAAAATATGTATATACTGTACTCTATACCATATACTACATCTTGCCTTTGCCGCACGGCCATCGCTCATCCATATATTTATATGTAAGGGAGTTGTTGTGAAATTGTTAGATGACTTGTTAGATATTACTGCACGGTCGGAACTAGAAGCACAAGCATCTGCTAATCTGCTAACGTGTATGTGACCAATAAAATTTGATATTATTATTTTTGGGAACACAGGAAGAGCTGTCCTCTATTCCTTAATTCCGGGTGTGGCTGGCTCCAGGCATAAGTGGTCACTTTGGTCCCCCGGCTGCTAGGGGCCCCCCAATTTGGTTGTGCATCAGCATTTTTTCTTGTTGTTATGTCAGTCACTGACTGTCACACAATTAGCATGTCAGCGAAAACATTTGATTGGTAAGTCAGTCTAGCCAGCTATCTGAATCGTCTAGTAATCTTGGCAAAAGTTTTCAAGATATGCAACTTGAAAACTTGATTGATGAAATGCAAAACATTTTGGGACTAGACCAACATCGACTAATGAGAAATACCCAAATATAATTTGGGGGTGGAGTTTTCCTTTAAGGCGGAGAACGCCAATCTGAAGTAAATAATAATTGCAGAGAAACATGTTCACATCCTGGAAGTTTCCCGGCAGGAGTCTATCGACTAATTGAGAAAGTTTCTGCTTTCAGGGGTGGATTCAGGGATGCCCTGGCTACCAGCCCGGCCCGGCATCTGTGGAGGAAGGCAGCTAGCTAACGGCTCATTTGGAGGTGGACTTTCTGTTCATTAGTCTGCTCTTCTAATCCCTGCTGATGTTGGAAGCCCTATACCAGGAGCAGCTCCACATTCTCTCCCCCAGCGTTCTCCATAGCATGAGAGAGTGACACGTTAATCCCGCTTGGGGCCATTGTTTTCAGGCCCGACGTCATGTACACTTATCATATATGGGAAGAAGATTGTTAGGAAACTGGAATTATGTCAGGTGTCATGATAGGCTACTGTCTGTTTAAGCTTACTGTATATCCCAAACAAGAGTTTTTATAATTTGTTTTTATATGTATTTTTTTATTTGACCCCTTTTTCATGGTATCCAATTGTTTTAGTAGCTACTATCTTGTCTCATGGCTACAACTCCCGTGAAAGTCATGCATCCTCCGATACACAACCCAACCATGCCGCACTGCTTCTTAACACAGCGCGCAGCCAACCCGGAAGCCAGCCGCACCAATGTGTTGGAGGAAACACCGTGCACCTGGCAACTTTGGTTAGCATGCACTACGCCCGGCCTGCCACAGCAATCGCTGGTGCGCGATGAGACAAGGATATCCCTACCGGCCAAGCCCTCCTGAACCCGGATGACGCTAGGCCAATTGTGAGTCGTCCCATGGACCTCCTGGTCGCGGCCGGTTGCGACAGAGCCTGGGCGCAAACCCAGGGTCTCTGGTGGCACAGCTGGCGCTGCAGTACAGCGCCCTTAACCACTGCGCCACCCAGGAGGCCCCTCCAAACAAGAGTTTAATCACCCAGGAAAATGTAATCATGTTAGTCTTTGTTAGATGTGCAACAACGAGCAAGAATCATTTGAAACTATGAATAAAGCAGTTGAAAGGCAGGTACTTGGCGTGTGTTTATTGACAGCATCAGTCTATAAATCCAACATGTTCCAACAACTAAAATACAACTGAGGCAAAGAGGGACCTGGGAAGGAGACATACACTCAAATGCATGTATTTAGTATTTCAGAAAGAGTTTATTTGGTTTATGCCCTAAACATCTGGAGTGTGTTTATTAAGCAGTAAAATTAATAATGTTCAGAACAGAAAACAAGCATAAAGATAAATGTTTATGTTCAAACCCAGAGCAAGGATATAAGTCATCATTTGTTTTTGTTTACCTTTCCTGCATGGTCTGTGTGTACAGTGGGAAGGAAAAATATGTGAACCCTTTAGAAATACCTGGATTTCTGCATAAATTGGTAATAAAATTTTATCTGATCATCATCTAAATCACAAAAATAGACAAACATAGTCTGCCTAAACTAATAACACACAAACACTTATAATTTTTAATGTCTTTATTGAACACACCATGTAAACGTTCATAGTTCAGGTTGGAAAAAGTATGTGAACCCTTGGATTTAATAAGAGGTTCACCCTCCTTTGGCAGCAATAACCTCAAACAACCATTTTCTGTAGTTGCAGATCAGACTGTCACAACGGACAGGAGCAATTTTATACCATTCCTCTTTACACAACTGTTTCAGTTCCACAATATTCTTGGAATGTCTGGTGTGAACCGCACTCTTGAGGTCATGCTACAGTATCTCAATCGGGTTGAGGTCAACAGAATATTTAGCCAGTAGCGCAGTGTAACATCCAGGTGCTCTTTTGCGAACTTCAGACGTGCAGCAATGTTTTTTTGGACAGCAGTGGCTTCTTCCATGGTGTCCTCCCATGAACATCATTCTTTTTTTGTGTTTTATGTATTGTAGACTCGACAACAGAGATGTTAGCATCTTCCAGAGATTACTGTAAATCTTAACCTCATTGAGCATTCTGCGCTGTGCTCTGGCAGTCATCTTTGCAGTACGGCGACTCCTAGGGAGAGTAGCAACAGTGCTGAAATTGTTCAATTTATAGACAATTTGTCTTACTGTGGACTGACTTTGAGATACTTCTGTAACCCTTTCCAGCTTTATGCAAGTCAACAATTCTTACTCTTAGGTCTTTTGAGATGGTTCACATCAGGCAATGATTTTGTGAATAGCAATCTCAAATTTTGCGAGTGTTTCTTATATGGCTAGGCAGCTCTAACCAACATCTCCAATCTCATCTCATTGATTGGACTCCAGGTTAGCTGACTCCTCACTCCAATTAGCTTTTGGAGAAGTCATTAGCCTCGGTGTTCAAATACTTTTTCCAACCTACACTGTGAATGTTTAAATGATGTATTCAATATAGACAAGAAAAATACAATAATTTGTGTGTTATTAGTTTAACCACACTGTTTGTGTATTGTTGTGACTTAGATGAAGATCAGATAAAATGTTATGTCAAATTGATGCAGAAATCCAGGTAATTCCAAAGGGTTCACATACTTTTTCTTGCCACTGTATGTATATGTGCGTGTATGCATTCTTAAGCTTGTGTCTGTGCGTGCATGCACGTGTGTGCGCAATTCCACATGTGTTCTCAGCAGTTGTTTTGGCATTTTGCCATACTGAGCATCATAGTGTCCATTGAACTTTTCAAAGTATAATGCTGCCAAATAGGTTTGCTTCCTGCGGTCCATGGATACAGATACTCTTTATGCTTTATGTCTAGCGTATGTTCTTTTCCTCCACAAATAATCCATAAACTCGTTACACATGACATCTTCCGATATACTGAAACAGATTTCTCTTTGGAATAGGAAATGCACCATTAGCACAATTTTTTTGTTGTTGACCTGGAGAGATTCAGAGGGGTTTAGAGCCAGTTAATCCATGTATACAGACCAGAATGCTCTTTATCAGATTACATTTCAACAGAAGGATTTATAGAAATAAATAATTGAACAGTAATCCGGTTCAGGCAGGATTTGGAAAGCATTACAATACACAACGAGAATAAGTGTTCCCTCCTGTGTGGAAAGACACATTTAGCAGTCATTTAAAAGCTTCTGACAAATTTGCTTTAAGCCTAAGTGGCTGCCGCTCGGTTTACTGGACCTTGCATGTTGTGTTTGTTTATGTTACAAAGTGAGGGGCGGCACAGTGATTTTGAGAATCCAAGGGCTATGCTGTTTCTCAGCCTCTTGAAACTGCACCTCAGAGGAAACAGGGGAACCTTACCCTAAGAGTTTAGACGTCCTACACTAAGTAAATAGGGAGTCTGTCGTGGGTCCTGAAGTTAGCCAAACACACAAGGTGCAAGGCCTTTTTCCATAACATCAATCTTGACGTAGGTTGACTCCAAAATGACGTGGCATCTTTTTAAAAGCAATATGGCATGGCTTTCAAATCAAATCACATTTCATTTGTCAAATGCTTCATAAATAACAGGTATAGACTAACAGTGAAATGCTTACTTACGGGTCCTTTTCCAACAATGCAAAGTTTAAGATAAAGTTAAAAATATAAATAAAAATAGTGAAGAGAAATAAATACACAGTGAATGACAATAACGAGTAGAAATAACATGGTTATATACAGGAAGTAGCAGTACAGAGTCAATGTGCAGGGGTACAATGTAATTGAGGTAGCTATGTACATATAGGTAGAGGTAAAGTGACTAAGCAACAGGATAGATCATAGACAGTAGCAGCAGCGTATGTTGTCAGTATGAACATGTGTTTGGGAGTGTGTGTGGAGTCAATATGCATGTGTGCCCATGTCATGGATGTGTGCAGTATGTGTGTGTATTAGTGAAGGTAAGCAGGCAGGATGGGAGACAGAGGGAAGACGGGGAATTCTCTGTCTGCTGTTTGGTCTTCCCAGCTGTGTTTACAACTGTGAACAAACACATCACCACATGGGCATCTCCTCAAGACCACTCACCAATAATGAATTCCCCTTAAAGAAGGTCAAGCACAGCCACATTTCATAAATATGCATGTTTACCCCCGGCAACACGCAACGCGTTGCTTTGAGACAGATGTTTCCGATCTGAAGTGGGCCACGGCTCCTACAAGGTGATGATATGGTAAGCCTTGTTGGAGCCAACACCCATAACAAGAGAGTAAACAGTGTTGCTATCCACACGTGTTTCGATATAAGTAATGATATTATGTGGCTATCTATTCCTTTCCATATTCAAGTGCTACAGGGAAAATCCAGTTCACTAAGCGTTGATGCTTTGTAGTGATAAATCACGAGGGATGGTGGTCATAGAACATGAGATATGGGTTTTGCAGCCTTATCCAAGGATCTATCAGGTACTCAATTTGGTATGTCACATTTAACAAGCCACAGTAGGTAGACTGACTCCCCAAACATAGGAGCCAATGTTTTCACACATCAAATTGCAAAGCAAGAGTTCTCGAGCATGTTCAAAAATGATCTTCAGGCACCTGTACACCAAAGCTCCAAAGACAAATGTTTTGCCTTTCTTATCATTTTGTGTGCTTGGTGGCATTGGGTAATGGTGTAAGTTGCTTGGGTTCAATTGTGTTGACTAGTGTGATTCAGAATCCATCACACCATGTTTTACCACCCAAATATACTTATTTTGTGGCCAGTGACAGTGGTCAGCGTAATGGTTCTGTCACGTTTTATCAAGGTGGGTGGAATCAGGCGCAGAGAGCAGGTCTCAGATATTTGACAGTTTATTCTCCGGTGCACAAAAAACACGTCAACCCAACACATAGGGTGAATAATCCAACACAGGATCAAAAATAGACCGGAGAATAAAACACAAGCACTACACCAAATGACATGAATACAAAAACAATCCTGCACAAAACAAGGGTGGGACAACCTACTACATATAAGGACGTTAATTAAACTAAAATACACACAGGTGAAACTAATAAGACAAAACCAATAGAAAACGGAAAAGGGATCGGTAGTGGTGACGATGACCGCCGAGCACCGCCCGAACAGGCAGGAGAGCCAACTTCGGCGGAAGTCGTGACAGGTTCTTTAGTCCTATTTCTGTTGGTTCCTGGCTATCTTGCTGCTGTAATTGGAAGGACAAATTATGTCATGAAATCACAGATACAAGTTCAAGTAACACATGTAATACAACTTTTAAAATTAAACATATTATCTAAATTTCAGAAGTGTGTGGTTATAATTAAAACACCAGCTGAATGAGTTGAACTGGCATCAAAATCAATGTGTTCCTACTTTCTTCATGGAGGGCTGGTGGGGGCTCCTAAAAACAAAAGCATTTGATGACTGTAAAGTCCATGTTGACCCATATACATTATTTGTCATGTGAATGCAGTTTTTGAAGACTTAATTACAGACTGAGGGCTTGGAAGGAAGCAGAGCATTAGCTCACATTTCCTCCAGGGTCAAATCATTCAGTCTTCCCCCAGCAGAAAGGCTACAATGTGGGCAGGGACATGCAGAGCAACTGCTCTCTGGGGCCCATGGGGCCAGAGTGGAGCAGAGTGGTGGGCTGAGAGGATGGGTTGTGGACTTACTGTACCGTACTCCAGCCTGTGTCCTGACAGCCTTGCTCCAATCTCTCTAATATGTGCTAATTGCATTCCCTCCTCCTCAGTAGATGGGAGGAATGTGGGTGTTATTTCTGTGTCTCTGGCTCATCTGAACATTCCTCTGGACAAAGTCAAAACACGCCTCCAGAAATCAGAAAGGTGTGAGGCATGGAGTTAAACAAACAGCCAGGCCAGGGGGATTTTGGGTTAGCTTTTGTCTTTGTTCAAGTTTTGCTGCATGGGTGGATACTTTAGATCAAGCGCAGTCTTGTAATCCGAACAATGTGATATAAATTTAGGATGCCCATACAGCCTGCGTATGAATATTCAAAACATGTTCAGGTCAGATAAGATGATTGGGTTGTTTTGACACTAAACAAATTGGCCAACTGATCAAACTGATCAAATTGGTTGCTCTTCAACCGATTGCTGCCCGCACGGCCCGCCCGACTAGCATCACTACTCTGGACGGTTCTGACTTAGAATATGTGGACATCTATAAATACCTAGGTGTCTGGTTAGACTGTAAACTCTCCGTCCAAAGCATCTCCTATCCAAAATAAAATCTAGAATCGGCATCCTATTTCGCAACAAGGCCTCCTTCGCTCATGCTGCCAAACATACCCTCGTAAAACTGACTATCCTACCGATCCTCGACTTCGGCGATGTCATTTACAAAATAGCCTCCAACACTCTACTCAGCAAATTGCATGTAGTCTATATATACCAACGACCTTCCATATGTCTTGGTTGAAACTTAATCTACTATATTTGCAGATGATACTACAATTTATGCGGCAAGACAATCGGTTCAACATGTACAGCAGGATTTACAAGATGATTTGGAGAATATCAGGAAGTGGGTTTGCCAAAACAAATTTGTTTTAAACACCAAGAAAACCAAAGTTATGTTGGTCTGTTCAACTAGGAAAAGGCCAAAACAGCATTGGATACAATTAAGTATGGGAGGAGTACAAATTGAAGAAGTCGCAGAAACCAAACTATTGGGAGTGCAGCTAGACAACTGCTTATCATGGTCGTCTCAAATAACTAATCTATGTCAAAAAAATATTAAAACAGCATGCGTAATCAGAAGGATAGCTAAATATTTACCAGGAAAAATTATTCAGCAAATAACACAAGCATTAATTGAGAGTCAGGTGAACTACTGTTCAGTGGTCTGGGGAAATGCATCATCAAGTGAAGTTAGGAGGCTGCAGAATGCGCAGAACAAAGCAGCAAGGATTGTTTTAAGGTGGAGATATGGTTCTATTATCTAGTATATAGAAATGTTGTGGGACTATAGTAGATGAAGAATTAATATTTTTTACATTGAGTATTTATTGGGTCATTATGCTAGTATATTATGTATGTTTGTAATAGTGTGTTATATGTGAAAGTGTGTTTGTATTATAAATTGTATTTTAATGTTTAAGGACTCTTGGAAGATTAGTCCAAATGGGGACTAAAAGAGATCCAAATCAAATCTATCACAGTGCCATCTGTTTTGTCACCAAAGCCCCATATACTACCCACCACTGCGACCTGTATGCTCTCGTTGGCTGGCCCTCACTACATATTCATCGCCAAACCCACTGGCTCCAGGTAATCTATAAGTCTTTGCTAGGTAAAGCCCTGACTTATCTCAGTTCACTGGTCAGCATAGCAACACCCACCCATAGCACGCGCTCAAACAGGTATATTTCAATGGTCATCCCTGAAGCCAACACTTACTTCGGCCGCCTTTCCTTCCGGTTCTCTGCTGCCAATGACTGGAATGAATTGCAAAAATCACTGAAGCTGGAGACTTATATCTCCCTCTCTAACTTTAAGCATCAGCTGTCAGAGCAGTTTACCGATCACTGTACCTGTACACAGACCATATGTAAATAGCACACCCAACTACCTCATCCCCATATTGTTATTTTTTGTAATTTTTTTTGCTCTTTTGCACCCCAGAATCTCTACTTGCACATCATCATCTGCACATCTATCAATCCAGTGTTCATGCTAAATTGTAATTATTTCCCCTCTTTAGCCTATTTATTGCCTTACCTCCCTAATCTTACGACATCTGCACACACTGTAAATGTGTAACTCTGTGTTGTTGTTTTTGTCGAACTGCTTTGCTTTATCTTGGCCAGGTCGCTGTTGTAAATGAGAACTTGTTCTCAACTGGCCTACCTGGTTAAATAAAGGTGAAATAAATAAAAAATGTAAACGAATTGTGAGTGCAGTCACACATTCTCCACATCAAGGATGGTTTCTCATAAAATAAAAAAGGTCCTTCCGGACATTATTCATCACAATCAGATGTGATTCTTAAAAGGAAGATATATTGGAGACAATATAAGATAATTGTCACGCCCTGACCTTAGAGATCCTTTTTATTCTCTATTTTTGTTAGGTCAGGGTATGACTAGGTTGAGCAGTCTAGTTTTTTCATTTCTATGTTATTAATTTCTGGTATGGTTCCCAATCAGAGGCAGCTGTCTATCGTTGTCTCTGATTGGGGATCATATTTAGGCAGCCTTTTCCCACTGGGTTTTTGTGGGATCTTGTCTATGTATAGTTGCATGCGAGCACTACATTGGCTTCACATTTCGTTTTTGCACTATTATTTTCTGTGAGTTTCATCTAATTAACATGTGGAACGCTATGGGGCGAAAATAAGAATTTGTTCTTAACTGACTTGCATGGTTAAATAAAGGTTAAAAAAAAAAAAAATGCACGCTGCGCCTTGGTCCAATAATTCAACCAACGTTCATGCCAATAATAATGGAAAACTAGAAGAAGGCAGGGAAACCAAGTATAATCGTTATAGCCGATTTTGAGAAAGCCTTTGATACAGTACGTCTAGAATCTGCCTAGACGTGCCTAGACTTTTTCAACTTTGGAGAATCTCTCATAAAATAGGTAAAGGTAATGTATAACAATCCTTTATGTAAAATAATTACTAACGGTTACTTCTCTGAGAGCTTTGAATTGTCAAGAGGTGTAAAACAAGGTTGCCCTCTGTCACCATACCTATTTATTAAGGCCATTGAACTGTTAGCTTTAAAACTCTGATCTAATGATAACAATAAGGGGTTAAAGATGAATATCAATTACATTGATAGAACCCACAGTCTATTTGCAGCAGAGAAAACCTTGTGTCAGTGGAGGTTTTGTACCTACTTCTCTGTTCAATTTCCCATGAAAATGTTTGCTGAGCCATTTCTAATCCCTCACATTAAAGATTTTGAACAATCCAAGTGATGAAATACAGCCTCCTCAATGGCTGAACATGAACAAGCATGTTTGATTGCTTCATTGTATCATGGTTTGATAATCATCAAAATATAAAAAATATAAAAGATGTGAATCAAGTATAAGTCAGGTTCACATCGCAATTGAAATGCCTAAATCAACCTAAAACGCACCAACATCCCCAGAATGCATCACTAGATCTAACCCACATGAATAAAAAAGAAAGTTCAGAGCTTCTGTGATGGAATTCAAGCTGTGTTGCTGTGGAAACCTGAGAGTCAGCCAATGTAACGGGTTTGCTCCGCTCCTACTGGACAGGTGATGCGATCAGCCAGCAGTGAACCCCTGAGAGGCCTAGCCTACCTCACACAATGGTGATCCTCTTCTTAACTTAACATAAGAAAGTCTCCAGGCTCCCTTCCCTAGGGCGTGGATTGTCAGGGTGAAATGAAAAAGGGCAGTTTAATCTGACAGCTGTGCCTATCCTCTCTCGGTACTTTAAACGTGATTTACGCTGAATCAGAATGAAATGCTGAGGGAGAGAAAAGGGAGAAAGAAGTGCTCAATGGCATGCAGAACCCAGATGGGCTGTGTGTATTTGGATTTATATTGGCTTTTGTGCCAGCATGGTCACCCCCCACCATTGTGTGCCCCTTTTCCCTGGACCTATGCCTGCTGAAGAGAAGATTAAAATTGAAAGCCGCCCTCGCACAGTAAGTAGAAAGAAAGACAATCATACACAGCTGAGATCAACAGAATGAGTGTGTGGATTCCAATGGGAATTCCTCTACCCGACCTTTTGTCCGAACAGAATTAAAAAATGTGCCTCTCACGGTCACTACCTGGGGTTCCGGAGGGCAGGGGCCCCTGGGGGTGACGGAGGGACGTGGATCAGTGTCTCACCCTGAAAAACAATAATGGGAAGCCTACTGTTTGTCCCTGTCTGTGGTCTCAACATTCTGCATGCTCACAAAGCCTTTGTGAAGGATAACAACAGAGGAAGCAAATTAACTTTCTTATCCTTCCTGCCAGTTCGTTCTCAGAGGCCCCAAGTTGATTCTTTCAGGATATGTGTGGCTGTAACGGAGATGGGTAATAACCTACAGAAGCTACTTAAATAGTGTGTAAAATATGTATTTTCTAGAGAGGTAAGCTACAAAATATGTAATATAATCATATAAGGACTGCAGAAAATGCCATAAGACGTTATATAAGGTGATGTCCTCTACATCTCTCAATGTGGTATTATCAACACAGGAACCTAATAGCTTGTATATATTATGTTTGATCCTCTCTGACAGTGAGAACAGCTGTCCGTCTTCTCCATATGGGTCCACATGCTGCGTGGCCAGATCAAGTGCACATTGTTCAGTATTGTGCAGGGGCAAAGTTGGATGACCCAAATATGTTTTTCAAGTCACTTCAAGTATTCACCTTTCTGTTTTTGTTGTCATATTGTAAATTATTTGAACATTGCTTGATGTGCTTCTCGGCCAGAACGGGTCCATCTTTATATCAATAAACCTTCTGGAACTTGTTTAACCAGATGTGAAAAATTAACAATGATGGCCATTATAGCCCTATCTCTATAGAACATTTATAATAATTATAAGCAGGAAACAACTATTAATAAGACATTTGACATTTGTTCTTAAAGCAAAGCTATTACATTGTTAAAAACATAACTGGTCCATTCCCCATGAGCATTGTACGGGGGTACATTTTGCTTAATCTAGTGGTCTCCAGTGTGCTAGTTGCCTATGTCAGGGAGGCACGCAGACTTCCCTGGTAGTTTATAAAGAGATCCCAGAGCTCAGGGGAGTGGCAGTGCGGTCATGCCTCCCTCACTTCCTCCGGCTCAGAGAGCTGTTTCCAGGCATGTATGTGTTTAGCTTCCACCAGAGGTGTCCTGATTGTTTACTCACAAACATGTGCTGACAAATAGACGTGGCTCTGGACAGAATTATGGGTGGTTTGTTACATTTTATTGTTAACAGATTGGAGTTTTGTCAGCGGATCAACCAGCGGAACAATGTGTACTGTACATTTTGGGGAGGAAGCCCAGCAGTGCACATCGGAAAATAACCAAGGGAAACATATCCAATCTATATCCTATTTGAAGGTTTATTGCCTGTTTGAGGGATTGCAGGATTTACATTATCACTACTTACAGCATTTGCCCTAGGGATACAGACACTATGCCTTGCAGTGGGACTGCTGTAATCCTTTCTGACTTTGACATTTTGTCTGTTTCCCCAGTCATGACTTTACATTAAATTCATCATATTTTTCCCCCTTTTCAAGTTCTCGTCAAGTGGGTGGTGTTGAATGTGGGGCACACTGTTTGATGGGATTTACTGTGAAGTGCAGGTGTCGTGGCGCTGTGGACTGAGTGGTACCATTGTGAGATGAACAATGGCGTGAAAAGCTTGGGAACTGCTGCTCCGCTATTGTTCCTCTTCAGGATGTCCTTCAGGAAAATTACAGAGAGGTCAAGCAAACGACACACTGTACACTGCGGGGGGGGTTGAATTTTATAATTTAATGTTTCTGGAAGAACCCTGGACGACATTCCATGCATATATGTCTGTGTGTCTCTGAAAGTGTTGACGTGTGTGTGACTGATCTTTCAATACATAATATTAAGCCAAAACACAGCACAAAATGCAGTATATCATGTTTAAATCCCACATCCAAAAACAAAGACAAAACAAATAAATTTACTGGCTTCATACTGCTGTCTTAGTAATTGTTTGCTTACTGTGTACATAATGCGGCCCAACTTTACTGTATCCACAGGGCATAAGCAGCAGAGCCAGGGTAGGATAACAAAGCCTCCACACAGGCGTCAATGCGGTCACTGGGCTGGAAGATGTAATGCCCACTGTCTGGAGCCAGCCACAAATTACCCAGTCTACATGAAGCTCCTGTGATTCCTTATGAGCCATGTTTTTCGTATACTGTTAATATACAGCCAGACGCTGAGTATACACAGTGTTTGTTTAGCCCCCTTGAATAAAACCCAAGAAGAGGAAATCTCCTCTCTATCTATCCATACATTGGAATCCACCCAGCACCAAGCAGGCCTGATGGAATATACACTGCAGGCAAGACAGTACAGCACAGCACAGCACACAGTTATACAGTTGAAGTCAGAAGTTTACATACACCTTAGCCAAATACATTTAAACTCAGTTTTTCACAATTCCTGACATTTAATCCTAGGAAAAATTCAATGTCTTAGGTCAGTTAGGATCACCACTTTACTTTAAGAATGTGAATGTCAGAATAATAGTAGAGCGAATGATTTATTTCAGCTTTTATTTCTTTCATCACATTCCCAGTGGATCTGAAATGTACATACACTCAATTAGTATTTGGTAGCATTGCCTTTAAATTCTTTCACTTGGGTCAAACGTTTCAGGTAGCCCTCCAAAAACTTCCCACAATAAGTTGGGTGAATTTTGACCCATTCCACCTGACAGAGCTGGTGTAACTGAGTCAGGTTTGTAGGCCACCTTGCTCGCACATGCTTTTTCAGATTGCTCACAAATTTTCTATAGGATTGAGATCAGAGCTTTGTGATGGCCACTCCAATACCTTGACTTTGTTGTCCTTAAACCATTTTGCCACAACTTTGGAAGTATGCTTGGGGTCATTGTCCATTTGGAAGACCCATTTGCGACCAAGCTTTAACTTCCTGACTGATGTCTTGAGATGTTCCTTCAATATAGCCACATAATTCCCCCTCCTCATGATGCCATCTATTTTGTGAAGTGCACCGGTCCCTCCTGCAGCAAAGCACCCCCACAACATGATGCTGCCACCCCCGTGCTTCACGCTTGGGATGGTGTTCTTCAGCTTGCAAGCCTCCCCTTTTCCTCCAAACATAATGATAGTCATTATGGCCAAACAGATCTATTTTTGTTTCATCAGACCAGAGGACAATTCTCCAAAAAGTACGATCTTTGTCCCCATGTGCAGTTGCAAACCGTAGTCTGGCTTTTTTTATGGCGGTTTTGGAGCAGTGGCTTCTTCCCTGCTGAGCGGCCTTTCAGGTTATGTCGATATAGGACTCATTTTGCTGTGGATATAGATACTTTTGTATATGTTTCCGCCATCATCTTCACAAGGTCCTTTGCTGTTGTTCTGGGATTGATTTGCACTTTTCGCAGCAAAGTACGTTCATCTCTAGGAGACAGAACGCGTCTCTTTTCTGAGCAATATGACGGCTGTGTGGTCCCAGTGTGTTAATACTTGAGTAATATTGTTTGTACAGATGAACGTGGTACCTTCAGGCGTTTGTAAATTGCTCCCAAGGATGAACCAGACTTGTGGAGGTCTACCATTTTTTATGAGGTCTTGGTTGATTTCTTTTGATTTTCTCATGATGTCAAGCAAAGAGGCACTGAGTTTGAAGGTAGGCCTTGAAATACATCCATAGGTACACCTCCAATTGACTCAAATCAGAAGCTTCTAATGCCATGACATAATTTTCTGGAATTTTCCAAGGTGTTTAAAAGCACAGTCAACTTAGTGTTGGTAAACTTCTGGCCCACTGGAATTGTGATGCAGTGAATTATAAGTTAAATAATCTGTCTGTAAACAATTGTTTTAAAAAATGACTTGTGTCCTACACAAAGTAGATGTCCTAACCAACTTACCAAAACTATAGTTTGTTAACAATAATTTGTGGAGTGATTGAAAAACTAGTTTTAATGACTCCAACCTAAGTGTATGTAAACCTCCGACTTCAACTGTTCATGACTGTGAAGAGCACAATAATGTTTTTCATTACACAGCACATGCTATCTTAAATACAGACAACATCTCATGCAGAAACAGTGTACTGTAGCGACCTTATTTCCCACATCGATCACTTCTTGACGATGACAACCCCCTGTGGAATCTGCCACTCAGTATAACTGTAACAATCTCATTGTTAAACAGAAAACATCTGCACAGTGTGTTGTTCCTTCCCTCTTTGTTCTTAGTTAATGATGCCTTTCAACAGTCACAGCTATTAATAATCCGGAATTGGAAGTTCCTGACGCAGGGAGTCGGAAAGTAATTACACCAGGAAGTGACCCATGTCTGCGTTTACAGTTCTCAAAGCAAGGCCTTGAGGAGGAACTCCTGTAACAAATAAGGCCAAACAATCCCCCCCAGCAACAAGTGCTGCATGTCTCTCTGGCTCAGGCAGCACATTGACAAAGACTGAAAGGTCAATGTTCAAACACCAACCGAGTCCAAAATTGTAGTTACAAAAATGAAAATGAGCTAAAACAACATCTGTTTCAGATAACGACTGATACTCCAGATTATATACATCATGGTCAATTGTTTGTCCTGCACTTTGTTAAAGTAGATGTCAGAAACCCTGGATTTTCATCTTCATAAAAAAACATTATTAATTCTGAAATTCTGAAAAATATTAATAATATTCCACCCATGAGTTCAGAGCTAGCGTATTTTTGTCATTGACTGCAGGGAAGAGTTAAACAAATATAAAATAAAAATATCCTAACTCCCTGTATTCTGACACATTGGCCTGTGAATAATAGTTATCTAAATTGTACTCAAATAAAGTTACTTTCTCTAGGGGTGGAGATGACTTCCAGGAAACATTCACACTCGTTTTGGGCAAAGTCTGAAAAAAAACATGAATAAATCAACAGAAGGCTGTAGCATCAATGACAGGCTATAATTAGAGGGTGTTGATGCTCATAAAACCTCAATTCAAAAATAAAGCAAATAAAAGAAGCCAGACTATAACTTCCTATAACTTATAACAGACTATAACTGGGCAAATTACAGTCAATATTACAATAGAGAAAGGCTATATACAGTGTGTGCAAATGAGATAGGATAAGGGGGAGAGGTAATAAATAGGCCATAGTGGCGAAATTATTACAGTATGACAAATTAAACACGGGGGTGATAGATGTGCAGAAGATGAGTGTGCAAGTAGCGATACTGGGGTGCAAAGGAGAAAAATAAATCAAATAAATAACAATATGGTGATGAGGTAGTTGGATGGGCTATTTACAAATTGGCTATGTACAGGTGCAGTGATCTGTGAACTGCTCTGACAGCTGATGCTTAAAGTTAGTGAGGGTGAAATTAGTCTCCAGCTTCAGTGATTTTTTCAGTTCGTTCCAGTCATTGGCAGCAGAGAACTGTAAGGAAAGGTGTCCAAAGGAGGAATTGACTTTGGGGGTGACCAGTGAAATATACCTGCTGGAGTGCGTGCTGCGGGTGGGTGCTGCTATGGTGACCAGTGAGCTGAGATAAGGCTTTACCTAGCAATGACTTATAGATAACCTGGAGCCAGTGAGTTTGGCAACGGATATGAAGAGAGGGCCAGCCAACGAGAGCATACAGGTCGCAGTGGTGGGTAGTATATTGTGCTTTGGTGACAAAACAGATGGCACTGTGATAGACTGCATCCAATTCGCTGAGTAGAGTGTTGGAGGCTATTTTGTAAATGAAATTGACGAAGTCAAGGATCGGTACGATAGTTAGTTTTACGGGGGTATGTTTGGCAGCATGAGTTATGGATGCTTTGTTGCGAAATAGGAAGCCGATTCTAGATTTAATTTTGGATTGGAGATGCTTAATGAGTCTGGAAGGAGCGTTTACAGTCTAACCAGACACCTAGGTATTTGTAGTTGTCCACATATTCTAAGTCAGAACCGTACAGAGTAGTGATGCTGGACGGGTGGGTAGGTGTGGGCAGTGATCAGTTGAAGAGCATACATTTAGTTTAGCTTACATTTAAGAGCAGTTGGAGGCCACGGAAAGAGAGTTGTATGGCATTGAAGCTAGTCTGGAAGTTAGTTAACACAGTGTCCAAAGAAGGGCCAGAAGTATACAGAACAGTATCATCTGCGTAGAGGTGGATCAGAGAATCACCAGCAGCAAGAGCGACATCATTGCTGCATACAGAGAAAAGAGTCGGCCTGAGGATTGAACCCTGTGGCACCCCCATAGAGACTGCCAGAGGTCCGGACAACAGGCCCTCCGATTTGATACACTGAACTCTGTCTGAAATGTAGTTGGTGAACCAGGCGAGGCAGTCATTTGAGAAACCAAGGCTGTTGAGTCTGCCAATAAGCATGTGGTGATTAACAGAGTCAAAAGCCTTGGCCAGGTCAATGAATACAGCTGCACAGTACTGTCTCTTATCGATGGCGGTTATGATATCGTTTGGGACCTTGAGCATGGCTGATATTTTTAAGACGTTCTTGGGACATTGTGCCCCGTGGAGGTTTTGTCGAAGTCCCGGTTTTTCCCTGGGAAGTTCCCAAGGACATTTTTAGGATGTTCTTGGGACGTTGTTTCATGGTTCCCTGGAAGGTTTTGTCTAGTTCCCGGTTTGTCATGGGGATGTCCCTGAGAGCATTTGTAGAATGTTCATGGGATGTTGTTCTCCTGAAGATCCCCTTAACTTTATTGAGACATTGTGTCATGGTCCCTTAGAGGTTTTATCTCGTTCCCAGTTTGCCCACAAGGATGTTCTTGGGACATTGTGGCATGGTCCCCTGAAGGTCTCCTGAACATTCTTGGGATGTTGTGTCATGGTCCCCTGGACATTTTTGTCTCGTGGGGTTCCCAGGTGTCCCAAACCATTATAAGTAAAGTAATGAAATGGTATGGGGGGTTTAAGGTAAGTGGTATGCTGTTCAGCTAAAATAGTGTAAATATCTTTAATCTTAGTACTGACTTATCCTAGTACTGATTTGAACTCCTAACCTCTGGATTTGGAGTATGCTGATCTTTCTGCTGAACCATAAAGTCTGTAGAATTTCCCTTACACATTCATTACCCATGTGCACTCAGCAAAATAGTACCACCTGCACAGCTATTTTAGTTATCAGTTAATCTGATTATTATTCCTTGATTTCATGTACTTATTTGAGCAACTTGAGTTTGGATTTTCAGTATACTGTAGTTGTCTAATGTTGGTGGGGCATATTATTCTGTTTTAACGTTGCTCCTGAATCACTATGATAAATATAATAGTTTTTCTTGAATGTATTTTTAACAGAGTTGAGATTTACTTTGAAGTGCAAAGAGTAGGAATAGGCCTACAGGTGAAATCAGTCATTGATACAGACATGGTGGTGTAGTAGGACGTTTGAAATGCTGTGAACTGAGAGATTGTGACTTCAAATCCCAGGTGAGGACTGTAATCGTATGTCAAAGTAAGTAGAATATGTACGTTGAAAACACTATGTGTAAAGCACTGTTTGTGTGTGCCCAGTATTGCTAAAAGACAAAGAGCTGTGTGAATGGCTCAGTGGTTCACCAATCATGGCCTTGATGGGGTTGGCAACAGTTACAAGGGATGATGTGTAATGAAGTTTGTTTGCGATCATCAGGTGACGTCCACGGCACAACCTGGGAACTACACAAAAACTTTCAGGGGACTATGACACAATGTCCCAAGAACATCCTAAAAATGTCCTCGGGGACACCCTAAAAATGTCCTCGGAGACGTTCCGGGGGAGTCCTAATGACTCATTTTGGTTTTCAGGGTAGGTGCCATAATTCCTACGTTTTCTTGTAAATTGTCACAAGGTACTGAAAATGGCCTTTCAGAAGGGTGTTGAAAGCTCTTGGTGACATATCCCATGCTCAGGGTGTGTTTAAGCTGAGCTCTGTGTCTGTGTTTGTGTCTGGTAGCTGTCAGTAATAACACAGTTAAATCAGCTATGGGTGGCCGTGATACTCTCCAGAGAGCTAGTTTGATATGAATTACCTTCCTCAGACTCAAACCGACAATTACCACAATACCTGCACATGCCAAGTCATTTGAAATGTTAGTACAAAACACTTATTACTGTCATGAGTGTCACAATGATTATCATTATTCTCTGGCCCTCTAAGTGAGGTCTGAGAGTCAGAAAGGCTAAGACTATGGTATTTACCAAATCACTGAGACAAAACCCAGCCCCAAAATTGTATAAATAGCAAATCTAAAGCATGTGGACAATTTTGGACTTAAAAGAATAAATAAAGCTTTATAAAGTCACCCATATCATGAGATGCAATTATCCTGCGGAAGATAGAAATGCCACAAATAACAGATCAGGAGACATTAAGAGGAGGGTGCGACAGATGCGGAGGCTTCATGTTCTCGTTTGATGGGAGAGAAACGTGATTATGAAGTGGACATCGCTTCTAAAAGAAGCAAACCATAAACCACGCAGATAAACAACAACAAAACAAGACCAACAGCAACTAGAAAATAACACATTCATCCACGTTCAACCAATGCCACTAATTGTCACTTTATAGTATCCAGAACTGAAAGAGTTCTTCCTGACCATGTGAGCTGACCAGAATGGGCATTAGCTATTGGCTGCACTCTTTGACAAAAAGGGTTCCAAAAGGGTTCTTGAACTGTCCTCATAGCAGAACCCTTTTTGGTTCCAGGTAGAACCCTTTTGGGAAAGGGTTCTACATGTGTGCCAGCTGAAGAACCCTTATAGGTTCTAGATAGCAGCTTTTTTTCGAAGTGCGTATGTCCTCAGGTTACATGTTACGTGGACAGCAAAACTCCTGGCCCTACTCATGACTGAACAATGGATGGTGTTCTAAAAGAAATATGTGGTTGAATAATATTGTTTCATATTACTGGGCATGGCAGATCTGTCCCTCAGTATCCCTGCCCCCTGGTGTTGCAGCCAACAGGCATCAGGGATATGAAATAACAGGGAGAAATGTGAATCAACATGATAACACTAACCCCAGTCATCCTGGTACGGCCTAAGAGAGGGTGGGATCCACCCGTCTGCTGTTATATCACTGTGAAAACAGTTATCCTACAGCAGGGTAGTCTGTTTCATAAACATGAAATGATATTGCACCCTTTTACTCTGCGTGTTAGATGTCTTTGTTACAACGACTCTCCTTCAGTCTCTACCAGTCCAAAGCAGATCAGAATGAGATTCATTCCCTCATGGATTATTTGGGCTGTAAATAATCAGATACATTCAAATCATATGTGTTTACTGTGCCTGTAAAACTACTTTTGGTAGCCGGTGATATGTTTTGTAGCAATTTTCTGTCATTTTATAATTGTAAAAACAATATGCCACACTATGGGTATTAGAATTGAATTGTTATTATATGTAATGGTGTTTACTAGTGACAACATCATGCTTTTAATTAATTGCATTAATATCTAGCACAATACATGTCACCACCATTGCAATAACTCTATGAGGGTTGAGACATTTTGTGCATTTCCAAATTGGACAATGACATATTTCTGTTGAAAGTATACACTATTGATAACTAATTTCCATGAGATCTTATCAGGAGGGGAGAGCACCTTCTCACCCTTACTCTGTCTCGGTCATAACGCTCCCAACATTCCTGGCTTGCATAGTTCCCTGGGAGGCCATTCACAATGATACCTCTATGGAATAGAAGCATTATTACAGTAAAATGAAATATTAATGGGATTTAGGATGTTTCATGGCTTCACTGTGGCTCAACATATTCCAGGGCTGCTGCATAGGTCACCGAAACGGTTACAGTAGCACGCAGAGAGGATTGCTTTCTGATACACCGACTGTGGATGTACTTACACAATATATAATCTCGTGGGTTTTTTTCGTCTGTGAGATGCAAAGAAAAGAGAAAAGTGAGGTGATATTTCAGAAAAGAGAAAAGTGAGGTGATATTTCAGAAAAGAGAAAAGTGAGGTAGTATTTCAGAAAAGAGAAGAGTGAGGTGGTGTCACGAATATCACCGAAGGTGGCTCCCCTTCCCGTTCGGGTGGCGCTCGGCGGTCGTTGTCACCTGTCTACTAGCTGCTACCGATCCCTTTTTCCCCTTTTCGTTTTGTTTTGTCTAATTGGTTTCACCTGTTCCTTGTTGGGGATATTTAAGTTCTATTAGCCCGGCTGTATTCGTGCTGGCTTGTTTGCTGTTTTATCTAAGAGTTTCCTGTTTTTGTTGGGATTATCGCTGTCTAGCGTATGTACCAGTTTTGTCTTGATTAGGTTGTTTTACGCCTGTGTTTCGGCGTTACCTGTTTGTGCCTGTTACTATACGGACAATAAAGCATTTTCCCGAATCCTCTGCTCTCTGCGCCTGACTCCACACCCATCACTCTTCGAGCGTTACAGGTGATATCTTTGCAGCCTGTGAACACACCAGACATGGCAATCATGTGTCTGATTTCCTGCGCCTCTGGTTGTGACTGAGTGCTGACGTACGTAACGTGTCTGTGAAAGCCTTTGGGGAGTGTGCACTGTCCATCAGCAGTTCCTCAGCTGTGCGCTTCAGCACTGTCTTATGGAGCTACTCCAGACAAGTTTCAATTGCAAGGTGGACGTTTGGAATCATAATTATCCGTCTGCCTCTTAGAGCCTTGTGTAGTAAGACAGAGCTTAGCTCTCTGTGTGTGTGTGTGTGTGTGTGTGTGTGTGTGTGTGTGTGTGTGTGTGTGTGTGTGTGTGTGTGTGTGTGTGTGTGTGTGTGTGTGTGTGTGTGTGTGTGTGTGTGTGTGTGTGTGTGTGCGTGCGTGCGTGCGTGCGTGTGTCAGTGGAGGCTCCTCAGAGAAGGAAGGGGAGGACCATCCTCCTCAGTTAAATTTCATAAAAATAAAAACATTAGAAACATTAAAAAAGTTATCATTTTTCGATACAAATATATTTAGTATAGTTTTATGTCACCAAATAACTGATTGTTTTGCAATGAAGGTCTACAGTAACTTCTGGGGTAGCACCATGGTGTAGCAGGAGGACAGATAGCCTCCGTCCTCCTCTGGCTACATTGACTTTTTTTTCTTCCTTTATTTAACTAGGCAAGTCAGTTAAGAACATATTCTCATTTTCAATGACAGCCTAGGAACAGTGGGTTAACTGCCTGTTCAGGGGCAGAACGACAGATTTGTACCTTGTCAGCTCGGGGGTTTGAACTTGCAACCTTCCGGTTACTAGTCCAACGCTCTGCCGACTTCAATACAAAACCAAAGAGGCTTGTAGGCCTCACCCCCTTCCATAGACATACATGGTAATTATGAACACTTCCAGAGGACGTCCTCCAACCAATCAAAGCTTTTGCAGTATGAGCTAACATGTTGTTCATCTAATCATAGATTTAGGATCAGAGAACAATCCTAGTGTGTTGTATTGGAACTGTGCCACAGAGCATTATGGGAGTTCTATCTGTCGAGAAGCTTGATGAAATTGTTGGATTAAGAGTGAAGAGTGATAGTTGAGCATTTTTGGGATATTATTCAATTCAAATTGTTTTTTTTTTCAAATTACAGGAGATGAAGTAGGTACAGTATATACCCTGGTTTTAGAATAAATCAATTGTATCCAGTTAGGGCAATTTATTTTAAAAAAAATCTAAGGCCAATGTGGACAAATGTTGAGGACTTTTTGTTGAAGAACCACTTTCATTCTCTGAGGTACACAGAAAAGGTGCGAATTAAAAGCAAGAGTCCACCTTTGCCTGACATCAGTTTCAAGTAGAAGGATGTTAGGTGAGGACGTTCAATACCAACTGATATTAAAAAAAAGTATAGCTGGTTAACAGGGAGCCTTTCATCAAGCCGCCTGTATTGCTGGCCCTGCCTGCCTTTTGGAAAGTCTGAGCCTTGGTGGGTACAGTGACCTGAAGAACATTGATCGTTCAGATAAACGGCAAAACAAAAGAAGGGAGCATATAAATGCCCACATCAGATTCAAGATTCTGGGAAAAAGAAGTTGGTTTGGTAGGGAAGTTCCGGCAACAAGGGCAACTACAAGGAGCTTGCAGAGGTTATTGCACGTTACTATGTCTTACTTACTGAACATATTGAACTTTCAAATGTCTTTTCTAGGATGTAGAAATCCAAAATTATGAGCCGGAATTAATCAGTCAACATAATAGTGAGGACAGATATGAGTACATTTTTACAAGGCCTACAGTACCAAACATGCAAAAAACATGCTCAGCCCTGTGAGCTCTATTGTCTATCAGTTGTTGTCTGTGTCTGGGTGAAGGAAATCCCCCTACTATTCTAGTCTAAATATAATGTATATGAACAAATATAAGGTAGCTGCAGTTTGACAGAGTTTTCATCCCTCCAGGGCCAGGAGTTCTTTTAAACCATGTGACCTGATTAGGAAAAACTGGTCCCATCATAGCCCATATAAACCAGTGATCAATCACTGTCATACCTTATAGGGTCCAGAGTTTTCCTGGTCAGGTTAACAGATAAGGGAAAACTCCAGGCACCCGGAGGTAAAAAATTCCCCACCACTTTTGGGACCTATGATGCCACCAGACTGCTTGCATTGCAGGTGTTATCAGGTGTGTGGATGATCAGGGCTTTATTCAGGAACGTTCCTTGAGCTACTTTGATGTGTCAAGTGGGCGAGATGTGCAGTCTGTGTTTGACTTCATGAATTTTGAGATGTCTGAGTTTAACATCATGTTCAAACCTACAATGGTGCAGCTGTAATGGAATGTATCTGCTATCCTGTTCCCTGATTTAAGAGGTGATGACCACTCCACTCCACTATCATTGTCAACTCTCTCCTGACATGAACTGAAGCCATGTCTCATGTGCCCTCTCATCCATTGGCACATTGCATGTTTCCTCTCCAAGCACTGTGAGTAGCCCTATCAATTTTCTGTCATTACTGTATGTAGAGTCAATCACATACACAAAAACAATCATGTTATTATACATCATGATTGTTTTTTGTATTCTCAGTCAAATCCTGTCCTCCACTGGTCAAGCCTCTGAACACCTCAACTCATGCCTCATACCCTCGTTCAATTACTGCTATGATCCCTTTCCTACACTGTTAGTAGCCCTCTCATTCAGATTCACCATACTATTGTACTATAAATGTCTTTATTAAATGCTTCAGGTTCAAATTATTTTTGACGATTTTTGAAACACACTTTGTCGTCTCCATGCGTTCTACGCCTATACCGCGGGTCTCCCATCCTCCTCAATTTTTCAAGTCACCAGTCTCCACTGGTCTGTGTGTGTTCATATTTCTTATTTCTCACGTGTTTTTTTCCAGTATTACATTATTGATTATTGCATTGTTGGGTTTTGGGTTCGCAAGAAAGGCATTTCCCTGTACTTGTGCATTTGACATTACAACTTGAACCATGAAATTGAAACTGTGTGTCTGTGTGCCTGTGTGTGAGTGACATTGCATGTCCCCCTGTGTGTCTGTGTGCCTGTGTGTGAGTGACATTGCATGTCCCCCTGTGTGTCTGCGACATCTCCCTGAATCCCTGCACGTTGCTCCTTTGTCCCCAATGTCCTCAAATGGCTCCACTTCCGTCAGTGGCATGGCTATGGGAAGAAAAATAGCTCTGGGCTGATCAAAGGCCATGGGAGAAGCTCCCTAACATTGAGGAATTAGAGAGGTCAGACCAGACTTTCTGGAGAAAAAAAATGTGTGTTTACTGTTTTACAGCCATCAAGGCCAAGCAAAGCACATTCTAAACATTATGTTTCCCCACCAAAAAGTATTGTCTCTGTATTTGGCTTCTTTTACAAGCGATGGAAAATGTAATTAAAATATTTGTTTGGCCGCTCCAGATTTAAATGAAAGTGACCAGTGCTTTTTATGACAACTTTTTCTCACCATAAAGTTTGGGAATCATAACTAATTGCTTGTTGAGTGCTTGAAAAGAAAAATACAGACCTAATGTGCATGTCCTATGCAGTCTCGGTTTTCTTCTGTGTCACACAGATTAGTTACCAAAGTAACAGAGGCATTACTTTTTCATACATTTGACTATTTAGATCACGTGAAGAAAGGCAGAATTTCACAGCGTAAGAACAGGACATCCTGTAGGGCCCATAACAACTCAGTCATACTGTAGAATTGCACTACATGTGAATAGGGTGAGTCAGTTCATGAACAAGAACTTTAACTGTGTGGGTGAATGGGCAGTTCAGCACAAAATATTTCATGACTGGCTTTCTGCAACGTAAGCAAATGGAAAACACATTGAATGGGTCCAGAAAAAAACAAAAAACAAAACTTGCTCGGGAGTGGGGAACATCTCTTTTCAGACATAATGACAACAGGCAGTCATTGCCTTTATATTCATCACAGTCTCGGTTATTAAATCAATGGTAAATACTGTACTTAAAAGTGCCAACATATCAGTTCTGCCCACTAATTGCTGCAGTTTTCACACTCCTACCCCTCAGTAACTGTTGTCAACACTGCATTGCAAACCATGTGTTTTCCCTATGATCTTACTAGAGGTGGCTGCTGCTATGCTCAAAGACGTCACAACGGGAATGTCACACGCTGAAGCCAAGCAGGTCGTGGCAGGGGAGAGGCCAGCACTTTTAGCCGACAGTCAAGTGTTAATGCATTGAAGGGATGTGTATAGGAGTCCCCCTTCCAGTGCCTGGCTGACTTTTATACTGGATGTGAAATGGGGTCCTACGTACGTGTTGACAAGCTGTAAACTGAGATCCAAATGAAATTATTCCCCCTATTCAGTTCCAGTCGCACTCAACTCTGTCTCAGTGTGGCTGTGGCTTTATTAACGTTCCACTTCAATTCTGTGACTGCGGTTTTATTAACAGCCACCCATTACTGCCGGAGGTGGGAGCCAAGCAGTTTGAGCAATAGAGTCAGTCACTCACTACGCATGCAACACAGCTAAGCATTTAACACAGGGCCGTATTTTGGGGTATTTCGTTACTTTAACAGAACGTTTCCTAAAAGTTCAAACGGCTACATAGAATTTTACATGTTGGTAATGTTCTACGAACGTTCTCCAACTGGTTTGACATTGGGAAGAGACAACTTTTACTTGTATTGTATTTTTTTTCTTGGAATAAATGGTATCAGTCAATATGGGGAGGGAGAAACCCTTTGTATTCTGCACCAGGATCAGAGAACTCCTGTTGTATATGGGACACCATAAAGGAAGGTATGACCACTCTGACATGTTTTCCAAGTTAGCCCCATTACCACCTGACAAAATTCCAATTTGCACAGTAGGAATGACAATGAAAATGAAAAGATGCACATTGTTATATTAGCAGAACACTTCTTCTATGGTATTATGTAACATTTTTTGTATTCTACGTGGACCTGTTACTACATTTAAAAGTTACCAAAATGGCCTCCCGGGTGGCGCAGTGGTCTAAGGCACTGCATCGCAGTGCTAGCTGTGCCACCAGAGAATCTGGGTTTGAGCCCAGGCTCTGTCGCAGCCGGCCGCGACCGGGAGGTCCATGGGGCGATGCACAATTGGCCTAGCGTCGTCCGGGTTAGGGAGGGTTTGGCCGGTAGGGATATCCTTGTCTGATCTCGCACTAGCGACTCCTGTTGCGGGCCGGGCACAGTGCACGCTAACCAGGTTGCGTGGTGCACAGTGTTTCCTCTGACACATTGGTGCGGCTGGCTTCTAGGTTGGATGCGTGCTGTGTTAAGAAGCAGTGTGGGTTGTGTCTCGGAGGACGCATGGCTCTCAACCTTTAGTTTAGAATATCTACATGAATTCAGCCATTGTATTGTCATATTACTCTGTAGGCTACTGACCTGTTCAAAGCTTCCTCCGGCATCTCACCATACATCTGCATGTACAGTAGTGATTAAACTCAACCTGCAGGAGGTTTATTTGTTGTGATTTAGTATGGGGAAGGTTCTGACAGATGGGTGTCTCCGTTCACAGCATCAACAAAACTCTCTCTATCCTCTATCTTGTAAAGTGTATTCAGGTGCCTTGGCCGCATCCACTAATTGGCCACACCTGACCTTATTGACTGCTTGTTTCCATTGAAATGGGCTCTGTTTGAATAGACTGAAATTAACAGCTTCGCAACCTAAAAATAAATGTTCCCAGAACAGGTAAAAGGTTCACTTCTGTTCTCAGAATTTTTAAAAAACCGGTCGGAAAATGTATGGCTTTGTTCACACAACCAATGTGAAACCAAGAACATACAATCCCACAACTTCCAATGAACCAAATGCACTAGCTGGGTGGTGTCCAGTGGGAACAAACGGGGACAGTATATGCTGCTACAGTATGAGGTCACAGCCACACATAAGGGTAAACCCTGACCTCGACTCCTCTTCTTGTTGATATGCCGCTGCACTCGACGAACCATCCGCTTCCCACAATGGCACAAATACACGTGACCCACATGGACAAAAGTGGAGTCTGCTGAGGGGAGGACCGCTTATAATAATAGCTGGAACGAAGCGAATGGAAACCATGTTTGATGTCTTTGATACAATTCCACCTATTCCGCTCCAGCCATTTCCACGAGCCTGTCCTCCCCAATTAAGGTGCCAATAACCTCCGGTGATGGACACGTACTTCAACACATGGGAACTTGTGTCCAAGAACACGGTGCACTGGTGTTACACTTCTGACATCGCTGGCCAGGTTTACTATCTAATACTGTAGCTCTATGCATTATATGGAGAGTTATTTCAGACCGGGGTGTGGAATCTGGATGTATATAATCACACAACTTCAGCTCATAAACATATGCATGAACTCTAAGAGCTGAATTGTAAAGCAGTTTATACACTATGACTAAATTGAATGACTCAATGAATAGTATTGTATGTGTGCCATATTTTAGC
This sequence comes from Oncorhynchus keta, assembly GCF_023373465.1. Taxonomy (NCBI): domain Eukaryota; kingdom Metazoa; phylum Chordata; class Actinopteri; order Salmoniformes; family Salmonidae; genus Oncorhynchus; species Oncorhynchus keta. The sequence goes on along the minus strand of NC_068439.1, from coordinate 64,852,998 downwards.
ATCCTCATCAATACATGGCACCATTGGAGCTATTTTCATGCCTCCATGAAATGCATCCAAGAGTAGATTATGTAACATTGTTTGGAAAAGTGGCTGGGTCTGCTACGTCATGGTTATCATAAACCCCCTTAGAGCTGGTTACTGCATTGCGCAATCATGCAACAGTGTTTTCAATAACAGTGTTGAGCCTGAACAGTTATGGTTCGGCAGACATTAGTCTTTCTCCTAAGTAATTAACTATTTCTCCTAGACTTGCCAAGATAAGCAGGCTTATATTTGATTTGTTTATAGTGTTGGCTGACTTTTTTCTCTCTCAGCTCTGCAGATGAAATGTCTTGGCAGTACCCATGAAACTCTTAATGGTGTGGATGATTATCTTAAGGCAGGAACTAACTCGTGCGACCATTGACGTGAGGCAGTTTTATATGATTTCAGTCCTGCTACTAGCTATTACTGGAACTCTGTTCAGATAAAAATTCACCATTTATTCAATTCAATTTCCCTTTCTTACTGTATGGGTTTTTTTCCAGCAGGGTGGGGATACTCTGGGGAGCATTCTGAAATACCCCTTTTCAGCATTTTATGTGGACTCTTCAAAATGTGTTTCTCCTACCTTTTTGATTAAAAAATGCATTACTTGTTAAACAAAATCACTTTCTCTGAGCAATTGTGGAGAATACAATATAGCTCAGTATTGGAATTATTTTATAGTCTTTATTGCTCATCTTTATCAAGGGTGTCAATCATTTCAGACCCCACAGTATGTTGTTGGAAATGAAGATTAGTCTGTTAGCACTGCTGAAACGTTAATGCACTTCCGCAAGGTCAAATCTGCAAGGTCAAATCTGCAAAGCATTCATGTACACTTTACACACTTGCCTACTTAAAAAAGGTTTAAAAAAATAAAAATGAATTAAAAGACATCAAGTCGCTCAGCACTGCTATTTTTTACGTTGGTGTTGTCAGATAATCTGACAATTATTGACTTGATTCTTAATCAACTTTTTCCATAGTGCAGAAATGTATTCTTGCCATTAAATCTGTGCCAATCTCTGTCATGCCCACAGACCTGGTGGTGTAGCAGGGCATTCAGGTCATTAGGTTGTGAGTCAAACCCCAAGTGAGGTACAGTTTCCAGTACCAGCATTCATCAGCATACTGTTCTTTTACAGAAATAATACCTTAATTCAGCAGTATAAATGAAGTCACTTATTGTTGTGTACCATACAATTACAGGAACCTTTTAACAGTGTAGAATTTCATGGCATAAAAGGAACACATGGTGGAGAGGGAAATAACTATCACACCAGTAAAGAACCCTTCCTGATGGTTGGTTACACATATCACCCTCACCTTTAGTGTATGCTGGTCCAGCTGGTCTGCAAAACCATGCTCATCATTATCATATTTCCCAGCATGCTCTATTGCAGTCTGATTTGTAGAGTTGTTTCAATATCTATATATGTGCATGTACATTGATTGATTAATTCAACACAAAGATAAATAACATATATTTTTCTAAACTAATCCAATCTGTTAGTTGGATGTATTGCTCCCGTTACTGAAATGGTTGTTCCAGTTGAGATGGTTTAGTCAGTTTTGTTCATTTTTCTTTTTAACCCTGGCAGTCATTCTGAATGCATTTTGTGGCTGAATAAAAGTTCAAATTGTTGGATATCCCTAATTCCAATAGGAATTAGACATCACTTCGTAAACCAGCATAATGTGACTTATTGCTGGTTTTGCAGGTGACCAACATATGCTGGTACAGTACATTGCTGGTCACCAGTGCCCAAAACTCAGCGAAGGCTGGTCCCCAGCGAAAACACAAGCTCATGGTTATTAATAGAGGTTCAGCACATGTGCAAAAAATGTTGTCTGCAACTGTTTCCGTTTATAAATTCCATGACATTTGTCAAAAACAAAGAATAAACTTTGGACTGACACGCTGCGTTCCATTCAGCATCCTGTTTGTTTACAGGGAGAGATATGCTTCTCCTTGTGTGAGTGACCGCGTTGCATACTAATTGTGCTAAATACCATATGTGACACATACTCTCTAACTGAATGTGTGTTGTTTTCCTAATTAAGGTCACAGTTAAGGTAACATGGATAGGGGATGGTGGGTAGTTGGAGGGGGCGCGGATGGGGGTTTGGATACTCTACCTCCTTTCCTCTGATTGGCCAAGAAGGGGGACTATACAGCTACTGTCTGTGGCCGGCCCTGTTTCTCCTTCACTGCACTGGGTCAGCACTTAGCATCTGTAACCATACATTCCCTCCAAATTAGACACGACGCCACCAGTATGGGAACAATGCGCCCAAGCCATCAGCAGAATGGCCTTTGTGGAAATAATTGTTTAAGGCCACAATCCAGCAAGAAGTGTGGTTATGAGAGGGCTTAGCCCTGAGATCCTTATGGAAAAAACAGCTGTTTTCTCTTTCTCCTCTCCATCTATTCTTCCCTCTATTCTCTATCAGACCAGTCAGCTGCTGCTTCTGCATGGTGTGACCACAGAATGTCAAAAGAGCCAACTTTGTCAAGAGGAATTCCAATTCAAACACACTGAGATAGTATGCTTCTAGAGATGGAGCTGTTTGTTTGAATTTCTCCAAGTTTGAAACTTTCTATCATTCTATTGTTCGCTCTACGTTTCCTTAATCATTCCTATATTTATGAGATTGATATATAGTTACAAACAGTACCTCAGTACCTCATTATGCTCAGCATCAACAGTTAGATTACAAATAAACAAACATCCTAGATTATTAACATGCACCACAGGTCTATGTCTATCTTTTCTTTCTTCCTTTCTACCATCAAATAGTTTTCCAAATGACGGAACTACTTTGTCTGCCTGACGCTCCCTCACTGGCGAATCACGTGTTAATTAGAGGGGATTAGTTCAAAAATAGAGCGGCAGGCATTGACTTGTCTGACAGGGACTCTTTTCTCCAATTAAAATGGATGGGACAGTTTTTGGTGTGAAGTCGACCATTTCTCCTGTTTACAAAGGAGTTTTTAAAAATAAATGAATACAGTGAACAGTTCATGAAGTGTCCATTATAACACGGGAGAGTTATTGCCCGTTTGTTTTAAAGAGGGATAAAGCTCTTTCGCCATCACTACCCACATCTCCCCTCCTCCTCCCCTCATCCTCACACCACTTGCTTTCATAATTGCTTAGTGTCTACCGTTTCTTTTAAGAGGGCGGCAGAGGCCTCTTCTGTTTTCATGAAAAACTTCAGCATAACTGGGCCATTTATTGTGTAAAACGAATACAGTTTTATGGGAGTGAAATAACAATGTGTAATCTCAGTCGTGTGAGTTATATCCTTTGCTTAATAATGCAGTCACTGAGCTGTATTGTGTTCTGTTGTTTATTTGTTGACTCCTGGTAGCATTTTGGAATACTGTACATTTTCTCAAACATAACTGAATCAGTGGCTTGTGCTGAGACACTGCCTGTTTCACATAACATCTTATCTACCAGCTCTCATAGCAGTATTGCAAATTATATTTTCAGGGATGACACTTTTTACTTGTCCTCTTGGTTACAAAGAATAAATTGTTTATTCATGTGATAAATGTATTCTTATTGAAAACCTCATTCTCCAGTGTGTGTGTGTGTGTGTGTGTGTGTGTGTGTGTGTGTGTGTGTGTGTGTGTGTGTGTGTGTGTGTGTGTGTGTGTGTGTGTGTGTGTGTGTGTGTGTGTGTGTGTGTGTGTGTGTGTGTGTGTGTGTGTGTGTGTGTGTGTGTGTGTGTGTGTGTGTGTGTGTGTGTGTGTGTGTGTGTGTGTGTGTGTGTGTGTGTGTGTGTGTGTGTGTGTGTGTGTGTGTGTGTGTGTGTGTGTGTGCGTGCGTGCGTGCGTGCGTGCGTGCGTGCGTGCGTGCGTGCCTGTGCGTGCCTGTGTGTCTGTCTGCTGTCCACCTCAGCTGCTAGCAGAGGGTGGGGGGAGGGGGGTGAGTGTAGTCTGCAGCTCTCCAAATCTCTCTGTATGAACCACAGTATCCTTTTACAGAGGAGCACTAACACCATGCTTTCTGTACCCAGGCTAGCAGCCTTTTATGGGTTTCTCTCTTCACGCCGCCAGCTTGGCTCTGCTTGTGAGGAGCAAACGAACAAACACCACACTATGCTACACTATAAAAGCTGCACTATTGGAGGAGGAAAAGAACAAAGCACTTTGCTTTCTGAAATCCTACACATCTTCTGAAGTCCATGCCAAAATGAGAACAATGTAATGTGGGGTTCAAGAACACCTTAGCTGCTGCAGCAGGACACTTGTGAAGTAAAGACATGAACCAAACTCTCTTGAGCTATACTTGTTCTCTCAGAGAGCTAAAACTATAATATATGCCATTTAGCAGACGCTTTTATCCAAAGCGACTTACAGTCATGTGTGCATACATTCTACGTATGGGTGGTCCCGGGGATCGAACCCACTACCCTGGCGTTACAAGCGCCATGCTCTACCAACTGAGCTACAGAAGGACCTATAGTTGTGCTTATCACCTCAAAGACATGAATCATTCCTTTCTCTGTCATGGATGACAAGGTCTTCATTTGGCATGTCAGGGTAAGCCTATGGTTTCTCTCTATTCTCTCTCAGTGGGTTAGCTGCATGATGTTTAACAACTACATACTGTACACGGTATCAAGCTTTCTGCAGAGTCACTTTTTGTCTCCAGCACGTTATTGATTGTCCTGCAGCCGCTCTAGCCAAAGGCAGTTAAAAATACCCTCGTGAATCAAATGAAGTGCAATTTGTTTGTTTCTCCTCAAGCTTGTAAAGTGGAACCATGTGAAGCAGACGTATATCTCAAAAGAGTTTGCAAATAATTGGAAATCCCGATTTCTAGTTACCGCATTTCAAACATAATTACAAGTTGCAGGCATAGTTTGTTGTGTCTGATGTGGTCTCTGCCTTTTCTTTCCTCTGTTTAAGGCTTTGAAACCAGTATCAATAACTTTTTCTTTTTATTTAGGCCAAACAATGCCCTGATATAAAATGAAGCTAGAGAAAGCCCCCCCCAACATCCACAGCTGAAATAATTTTTTGAAATATACAAATGTTTTCTGATTAATCTATTGCAACATTTAGTTTACTGTTCAGGTATTCTACACACATCTTCAGTAAGCGCGATAGGTAGGTGATAATAACATATTTTGAATTTAAACCATTTACTTTCTCAGAGGTCTGATGTTAACTTAGCTGAAATAGCACGGGAGTGTGGTCAGGTGGTTCAGCTGTGGAGAGGGAAAGCCCAGTTCCATGCTATACTTACACGTTGGAGAGATGGAGGGGTGAATTATCTCCTCCTGACATACTTCTTGTTCTGCCTCAGCTTCTTTCTTTCCTCCACAAGGGAAACCTAGCAGAATTAGGATAACACCTTCAAGTTAAAGCTTTTTTAATGGCTGCGACAGAACACTTTACAAGACCCTGAGACGACTTGTTTATGGTCTGTGGGTGATAGAGTGCACTAGGTGGGGCTCTCTTGGAGCCATACACGGCCACAATTATGTCACGTGGGCTTTCTGCCCCTGACCTGAAAAAAGGCTGCTTTTCTGAGCTTATGTAAAACACTGTGACCATTCCTCAACTCATGAAGTTCGGCAAAATATAGTCATACGTTCTCCTCAAATCTTAATTTTCATGTTTCTTCTGAGGGGAACACTATCCAAATAGGACCTGTTTGAGCTTTTGTGTCGTTGCACTGAGAAGAGCTGTCTGTGTAGTTTAGCTTTCAAAGTCTTTTCAGCATCAATTACGAAATGTTCCATAATGCCTGTGGTCTGTTCCCAAATGCCCTTTGAACTATTTATAAAATATATATTTGCACTGGCAAGTTCAATGCAAGTCTAAATATGACTATTAAAGATGTAAAACAATCTAGGTCATCCTTGAAAGTATTCTTTTTGACTTAATGGTAGATTAAATGTTAGAGAGTGCTTTCCTTCAGTAGGAATTAAGGTGGTGTGGTGGAGGTCTATGTACCAACCAAGAATGGGAGATGGAAGTTTCATACTGTCCCTTACTCCTCCAGCCTCCAGGTGAAGGCAAATATGTTAGTGCCATGCAAGAGATATTTCATTGCTCCCATACTTAAAACAGTTCAGAAATTGCAATAAGCATCCATTTACAGTGTCTTCAACACTTGATTTCCCTTCAAAATACTTGTATGTCCCTCTATTCTGAGCAGCATGTGCAGAGCAACCATGCTAATGTAGCACCCTTCAGATAAGTCTCCTTCCTTAGATGGGAAGATAAACCCTTCTGACAGAGTGATGGATGGTTTGTATGTCTTCAGAGGCAGCTCTTTGAAAACCAGTAACATTGGGAGAAAGCTTTATGGACACAACAGCCAAGAGCACTTAGTGTTAAAGGGATACTTTTTTGTTTCAGCTTCATGCTGACTGCACTCAGTGGAAACAAAAAAACAACTATTTTTAACATAATTCAGACTTCATCAGAGAGACCCACGATGTGAACTGCACATAACCAGAGGGCATGAAGCATTCTGAGACATAGATGGGATTCACCCCAGTGAAAGTAACAAACTCAGTCTCAGACACTGTCTCGATAAGTGAAGTTGAGTCTGATTTCTCAGAAGTATTTCAATTTTTTGAGGATTCAATTAGCTCAAATATAACAGATGACTTATGACGATAATCTGTTTTGTGTAGATCTGATATGAGCACTTGGCGAACCAGCATTGTAGTGTGGCGTAGTGCGTGTGAATGGGCCTTTACCATCACCCTCCTTAATGCCAGGTTGGAAAGGACAAAATGAAGACGTCAGATCTCTTGGTTGTCTGCAACATTACCAAAAGATTGCACATAATAAGAGCTTGGATGGCTTAGGCAATCAGGGCCTGATTGCTTTGGCCACTCATGAGAGTTACTGTGCTGTTTGATGTGCTAACCAAAAAGCCCATCTCCTCTGTGTGACCGCCTGCTTTCTCATGATAGTGGTATTAAACAATGCTAAACTGATGCAGCAGTCCCAAAACCAGCTGATACATAAGTGGCTCGGACAAATGCTATGTAAGAACAGAAGACAAAGATCTCACAAGGCATACAGGGTGAATTTCAGAGCCACAGTACATAGAACCCACAGTGCATTGTGACCCTTTTTTACAGGTTCAGTCACCAAATAATATAGCATTTGTTATGAACACAGGCTTTAGTTTTTGGGGTTTCATTTTTTTTTTTACATCAACAGGCTTTAATGACCATATAATTAACTATTCAATTCAAGGTATAAATCATTTATTGTGAAGTAAGCTTATACTTTATAAGGATTTCATGGTAGTTGCAATCACTAGATTTACCCGTTGACATCACTAACTACAAGGAACAGTGAAAAGCTAACATCGGCCCTTCATTGATGACCTGCCTACTAATGAGGAGGAAATAATTTCTCTGGTTTCCTGGAAACATGTCCAATGACCGAATAACAGATCGGTTCTTCTGTCTCAGAGAAAGACGTACTGGATACAAAATACAAACAGATGCCTTCAGAGTACCAACTTTCTATTATAAAGTTTGTCAAATATACTTACAGTGAAGAATTGTTACTTAGTTAGCAGTATGCAGGGACGTTTAAATGTCACCTTTAGCTCTCTATGTATCTGTATATTGATGATGCAATCACAGATATACTTGCTAGGGTTTTCTTCCTTTCACAGAGACTTGATAACTCACTACACGAGGAGCAAACATGCATATACTGTCGGTTGAGCCCTAATTTAAAGCCATGTAAACGTTACACCAAAGACTATTTTAGTAAACTGAGCTCACTGACACACTCCTCTATAAGAGGCAGGAAGTGAACAAGTCCAACAGCTCTACAGTATATCACCCTTCTACAGCAGCTGAGTCATGTCATACAGGCATATTTTGGATGTGAGCTCTTTTCTGTATGGTGAAAATGGCTTAAACGTTACATTGTAGAGTAGAATGTCATTCAGAAGGAGTAGTTCTGAGAGAGTAATCGTGGTGTCTGTTTGGTCAACCAAGAGACTGCAGAAGGAAAGGAATAGCTCAAATGTCAATCCCCTTTTTGTTCAATCAGAGATACTCCCCCTTAGGGGACACATCACTAGAAGTATTCAGGTAGTCAATACAACTCTCCTAAAATGAAGACTAACTTGAAAAAGCAAAACGGTTACTGGTGCTTACTCTACCTTATAAGCCATTTTGAATGGGAGGCACACTGTGCAAATCACGCCTACTGTATTTTTAGTACATCCGTTTTACACAAAGTTCATAGTTTTCCACTAAATCTACTTCTAAATCATCATATCTTTCTTTCAAGTAGTTAATAATGGGTTATTAATACATTTGAGATTTTATTACAACTTTACAACCACTCCATTTTGAAGAAAGTGACGCAGCTGCGCCATAAACAATGTACCATCACCCAGGCGTATTGGTCCAATAAAAAGGGTTGAAATGTGAGACTCATCTAGGGCCTGTGGTGATGGTGACGGGGGGTCGGAGGGGACCCACAGGGAGCTCCCCTTGTGGCGTAGCCACACTGCCCCTGGCTGGCCCCACTGTCCACGGGCCAAACACACCCAGCAGGTGATACTGGTAGCTACTGTTAATGAAGCTGTTTTGTGGGCAGTAAAACCCAAGAAGAGGGTTATTAGGCCCTGTCTATGTCTGAGAGACCCAGTCCAAACAGTTCAGCACGCCTAATTACAGCATTTAAATGCTGAACTGCTTTCATTTTCATTACTTATCGCTGAGCCCAGCAAAAACGAAAGATTATTGGACAAACATATCTAGTATGCAAATTACTGTATGGTTGTCCTCCATCTTGCTCGACTCAACTGACTGTCTGATTCAGCTCCAATGTTGGTGACAAGGATGCTAGAGGTTCAAAAAGGTTTTCCAAACCAATAATGTATAATACTGAACCAGGATACTGTGACTGGGTGACATTATTTCCCCCCAAAACATGACAGAATGTGTTTACAAGAGACTTGGCCAAGCCCACCTGACTGACTTCATCTGAAACACCATGGGAACATAATGGTGGGAACATTCAAACTGAAAAGGTGTAAATAATAATTTCCTCAATAATTATGTTTAGACAAAACAGACCGTAACCATACATAGAAACACATGATGTATTGGCAGCATAACGTATGATTTCATAATCATGGAGTAAACTTTGTCTGGGTAGCAAGTTCATGAACATAACATCATAGTTTAATGCCATACTCTTTTCATTAGAAACAAATGTTGTGGGCAAAAAAATGGGCTTAGTCTCCTTGAAAAACAAAAGATCAGCAAATCTCAAGAATCCCCGAGGTTTCATGTGGGATTTGAATTTCAGATAATTACACGAAGTGTGAGGAGAGTAATCCTATTTTCCAAGATACAGTGTTTATTTTCTGATTAAGACCAGATCATATAGGTTTTTTAAGTTGCAATTGCAATCCATTCTCATAATACTCTCTTATAAATGTATTATATTTGCTAAATATAAGCTATATCCTATTTTCACCCTCTGTGCACTTTCTTATTCACCAGTCTAACGAGAAAGTATTTTTATGATCTGAAGTAAATCATAAAAAGATGGACAGGAATTTCTCTAGGCTAAACCCAGAGGCTATCAGAACATTGGGAAGAGTGCTTGTACAGACAGGAAGGAAGGACATAACGTTTGGTGAAAGGGACAGAGAGCCAAATTAAACACTTGTCTGTTGCTGCTCAGCTTTGCTATGGTTACCATTCTTCACACTTTTCTATTGCATGTGGACTATATTGGTACAAAGAGGTGCAGACATCAGGAGCGTATTGCACTCCAGTATGTGGGGGAGACCTACCCAGTCACCTGGGGTGAACTTTCAGTCCATTACCTGTTAGTTAAATAGTACTTCATCTCAGTGGTGTAAAGTACTTAAGTAAAAATACTTTAAAGTACTACTTAAGTAGTTTTTAGGGGTATCTGTACTTTACTATTTATATTTTTGACTATTTTTACTTTTACTTCGCTACATTCCTTACGAAAATATTGTACTTTTTCCCTTGACACCCAAAAGTACTCGTTATATTTTGAACGTGTAGCAGGACAGGAAAGAAGTCAAATTCACAAACTTATCAACCGGACATCCCTATCCTTATCCCAAAAACTCTGATCTGGCAGACTCACTAAACACACATGCTTCATTTGTAAATGATGTCTGACTGTTGGAATGTGCCCATGGCTTTCTGTAAATAAAAATAAATAAAAAATGGTGCCATCTAGTTTGCATAATATACAGAATTTTTGATGATTTATACTTTTACTTTTGATAAGTATATTTTAAACCAAAAATGTTTAGACTTTTACTCAAGTAGAATTTTACTGGGTGACTTTTACTTTTACTTGAGGCATCTTCTATTAAGGTATCTTTACATTTACTCAAGGATGTACTTTTTCCACCACGGCTTAATCTTACTCTCACATAACCATATCCTAAATGATTTTTCCTTCTGAGAAAGTATTTGAAAGTATACACTCTTAAAAAAAAGGTGCTATCTAAAACCTTAACGGGTTCTTCAGCTGTCCCCATAGAAAAAAGCTTTGAAGAAATCCTTTTGGTTCCATGTAAAACCCCTTCCCCAGAGGGTTCTACATAGAACCAAAAATAGTTCTACCTGGAACCAAAAAGGGGTTTCCTATGGGGACAGCCGAATAACCCGTTTGGAACACTTTTTTCTAAGAGTGTATGTAATACTACAGCTGTAGTAATTGTTGACCATAACAATGACTGAAGCATAAAGATGTGGTCATGCCCTAATTATATCCACTTCTCTAGATGAAGTGAGATCATTGCTTCTGCTGTGCATATCTTAAATCAACCCACAGAAATAATAATTGCTGTACAAATAGGCAACACTGATTAAATACATTCAGTACTTTTGGACTGTTTCTTTTAAAAGCTTCCAGAGCATGGCACTGCATTTAAGTATGTGTCGTAACTCTTTGTTGCCAATATCACAAAGACCGACAGCCAAGCATTCGGAGACGTGTGAAGCAGAGGCGGGGTTGCGTAGGAACTACATTCCTTAATTGGGCTCATGCAGTAAACATTTTAAAAAGCAAAACACATTTAGTTGCATGTGTGGGAGGGTGTCTTTGCAGTTGTGTTTCTGTCAAAAACATTGAGACTAACTACTTGCATTTATTTTATAAATTAGGTCTGTCACTTTGCATGCTACTGTCAAAGGGCAATGAGAGCTCATGTAAGTGAGGTATAAATCCTGAGTGTGTGCCTGGATAAATAGTTAGTAAATAGACTTTGAATGGACCACCCCTTCACTAAGGACTTGGTTTTATTTGTCAGCATAATTTAGAATCTGTCAGCATTTTCAGTTGATTAGCTCTGGCAGTGGGATTGAGGTGGAACATAGAAATGTGCCAATACTCTTTGGGTGAGAAAGTATCTGTCTCTGGCTGTACTCAAGTCTAAGTGAAGGATTTGAGGTCTCCGCTGAATCCTGTAATAGGAGTTAGGTGCATTGCTTCACATGAAGTAAAATGTCCAGGTTTCAAACAATAAAGAAACAGGAACAATTTATCAATGCTAATGATAGCCTAACCGTCTTCTGGTAGATGGAAAGGCTTTCCCCAAAACCATCTCTATTAAATGTTAACTAGCTACAAGTAGCCCATGCCTACCTGTCAGAACTATATCATGGTGATTATTTGCATCAGTCCACTGGCCATTTATTTTACAAACTCCATCTCATGTGCTACAGAAACACTGCTAATCAAACAATAGTGCTAGGTGCTTGCACACTTGAATTAAAAGGTAACTACTCTCAAAAGTCAAGGTCTTATGTTTTTCCCAGGCCTCAAAAGTGGTCTCCTGATGTGGTTTAAGCATTGTTATGGACATAGAATATATATATACGTAAAAAGAAAAGAAATCTCGAACATTTCTGACCCAGTTTTTCTGTTTCAATAGTAGACCTACTATTAACCTACTGCAGAGTGCAGCTCGGGTTGGCCTGACTGTGAAGACCAATATGAGATGTGTCATTTTAGGTCATTCATTCTGTATGTCACTGTTTCTCATAGAATATTTCACATAAGGCACCTTTCTTTCTGCGGGCGGGCCATTTAGATTATTGTTTTGCAAAATTAAAGTATACCTACTTCTTCAGGCACCAATACACCACTGAGGCAGGGTTAGGGCTGGTTATTCTCATGGAAAATACTGTCAGTCCAATGGAAATTGACTGTTAAGTAACATAAGCATGTTTAGTGTCTCTAGGCCTCCACGCATACAGGCCTCATACAAGCCTCATGCTCTGGAACATCTAGCCTACATTTAAAATAAGTCTAGCCTAATAAATCCATTTAATATACACCATCACAATAAATCCATTATTTATTTTATGCAGATATTTTCTTGAGCAGATGGTTGGGGGGCCAGATCATAATTACAAATAATTTGTAGACTGCAAATTGACCACAAGAAGCTCGAACATTTATAATATTTGACAACAAAAAAAATAATTTCAAACCTATTATGCATGGAAATACTTGGGAACAGATTTTCAAAAGGAAAATCACTTGGAGCTGATTTCCTGGTGTTATCTTTTATGTCCAACAATGGGAGGGCGGGATACCTAGTCAGTTGTACAACTGAATGCCTTCAACTGAAATGTGTCTCCTGCATTTAACCCAACCCCTCTGAATCAGAGTGTGGGGGGCTGCCTTAATTGACATCCACAGAACAGTGGGTTAATTGCCTTGCACAGAACAACAGACTTTTACCTTGTCAGCTCAAGGATTCGATCCAGCAAGCTTTTGGTTACTGGCACAACACTCTAACCACTAGGCTACCTGGCGCCCCAATGAATTCTTCTTATTTTTGTATTTTTTTTCATGTATTTATTTATGCTCAGAAAACTTGGGAGGCCAAATAAAACCACCATTCGGTCACCAGTTGGGGAACCTGCCATAGACTGTAGGTTTGTTCATTTAGCAGCCAATATGAGAATGTTTTAGAAATCATAACGTATATATGCTGCATTATGCGACTATAGGCTATTGATGATTTGAGTATGCTACTTCAGCTCTTTCACTCCAAGCATCAACCATTGTTTGAGGAGCATCTAGCCTCTCTCTGCATGACAGGTGATATTCCACCAAAACTCTGTATGCCATGGGCTCTCCAACCCTTTTCCTGCATCTAATATATGCCATTTAGCAGACGCTTTTATCCTAAGCGACTTACAGTCATGTGTGCATAAATTCTACGTATGGGTGGTCCCGGGAATCAAACCCACTACCCTGGCGTCACAAGCGCCATGCTCTACCAACTGAGCTACCCAGTACTCTGTATGCCATGGGCTCTCCAACCCTTTTCCTGCAGATACCCAGTACTCTGTATGCCATGGGCTCTCCAACCCTTTTCCTGCAGCTACCCAGTACTCTGTATGCCATGGGCTCTCCAACCCTTTCCTGCAGCTACCCAGTACTCTGTATGCCATGGGCTCTCCAACCCTTTTCCTGCAGATACCCAGTACTCTGTATGCCATGGGCTCTCCAACCCTTTTCCTGCAGCTACCCAGTACTCTGTATGCCATGGGCTCTCCAACCCTTTTCCTGCAGCTACCCTGTACTCTGTATGCCATGGGCTCTCCAACCCTTTTCCTGCAGCTACCCAGTACTCTGTATGCCATGGGCTCTCCAACCCTTTTCCTGTAGCTACCCAGTACTCTGTATGCCATGGGCTCTCCAACCCTTTTCCTGCAGCTACCCAGTACTCTGTATGCCATGGGCTCTCCAACCCTTTTCCTGCAGCTACCCAGTACTCTGTATGCCATGGGCTCTCCAACCCTTTTCCTGCAGCTACCCAGTACTCTGTATGCCATGGGCTCTCCAACCCTTTTCCTGCAGCTACCCAGTACTCTGTATGCCATGGGCTCTCCAACCCTTTTCCTGCAGCTACCCAGTACTCTGTATGCCATGGGCTCTCCAACCCTTTTCCTGCAGCTACCCAGTACTCTGTATGCCATGGGCTCTCCAACCCTTTTCCTGCAGCTACCCAGTACTCTGTATGCCATGGGCTCTCCAACCCTTTTCCTGCAGCTACCCAGTACTCTGTATGCCATGGGCTCTCCAACCCTTTTCCTGCAGATACCCAGTACTCTGTATGCCATGGGCTCTCCAACCCTTTTCCTGCAGCTACCAAGTGTTTCATTTGCAAAACCAGGAGAGATCTGTTCGAGAACATCAATGTTTTCACAACTAAACATATTTCATTAAACTGTTGACAGCCCCTCTCTCTGCGGGCTTGAAAGGAATGAAGGAGAGAGGGGAGGAGATGGAAACGCATGGTGGTGAGATATTCTGTAGCTAAAGAAATGAAGGAGAGAGGGGAGGAGACGGAAACGCATTGTGGTGTAGCTAAAGGTGATGTGTTATTACTAGGCTATTCAACATAATGTACAAATTCACTATAATTGTAAACTACTCTGTACGCCACCCAGCACAGTCAGTGAACCAACACCATCGCCTAGGCCTATATGTTCTCTCCCAGACTCATGGATAGAACGTTTGGAGCATAGCATAAGGTAACCAGTCCATCCAGTATGCATAATAATACAGTCCACAGTCAAAGGTAATTACTAGAATTGGTTTCATTTTGGAGTACAGACTAGACCAATTATGTACCAAAGACATTTTAAATCAGTTTTTTTGTCATGGTTTTCTGCCATACGTAATATGCGGTAGGCTACGTATTGTTTAAAGGCACAATCAATATTTTCATTTGTGGGTTGTTTCGGACTTGGTCTCAAATATAGGCCTATGTGTATGCATAAAGTCTAGTATGAGTATGGGTGTTTGGAATTAATCATCACCTTAGAAAGCACTGTCCATTTTGTTGTGTTAGGGTTTGAAACAGCATCCTGTTGTTGAATTTATTTCTTCAAAATGATCAATCACAGTGAGGTGAGTTTTAAAATCAGACTGTTTTGATAGGGTTTGATGTGATTTTCAACAGCATTTGCATTGATGTCAGAATGGTTAGACGGACAATAGAGCCATGAGTACCAGGCCATTAGCAACCTGATGATCATTAGCGAGTTTGTTACTACCAGCGCGTGTCTAATGTACATACTAAGTGGAGATTACCGTGCACATGGAATTTTACTGCAGTCATGACACATGACTGCCGGTGTGGCGGTAATATGGTCACCGCAACTACCCTAGGCATAGTACTGGATGGAGGCCAGCTAGTGGTGTCTATTTAACAGCCTGATGGCCTGGAGATAGAAGCTGTTTTTCAGTCTCTCAGTCCCAGGTTTAATGCACCTGTAATGTCTCTGTCTTCTAGATATTAGCGGATGAACAGGCCGTGGCTCAAGTGGCTGAGGTCCTTGATGATTTGCATGGCTTTCCTATGACACTGGGTGCTTTAGATGTTCTTGGGGGCAGGCAGTGTGCCCCCGGTAACATGTTGGGCTGAACGCACAATCCTCTGGAGAGCCCTGCGGTTGCTGTCGACATCTTGAAGCAACACCCACATTCCAACTTAAGTTTCAGAACCACTTCTCTGCTCTCGCCCACAATATCCCAGCCAATCCAGAAGAGATCTGGACTGCCTTTAAGAACAACATCACTGAAAATACACAAAGAAGAAGGACTTCATCTCAGAGGCAACCTTTAATATAATTGGGGCCAGAAGAGTGGCCAGACTCAAAGGACTCAGGAGCGAGTTATGAAGGTTGAACTCCACAAGGACAAACAGAAGTGGCATGACACCATTGCTGATAAAGCCAAGGCTACTTCTAAGGTAGGAACCATGGAGCCTTTTACAAAACCCTCTGGACTCTCACTGTGAAGAATACACCGGTCTGAGTTAGAGACCTCAGAACAGCAACTTGAGTGCTGGAGTAAACACTTCTCCAAACTTCTTAACCTCCGTCCTCTACCTCCCTCTCTAATCCCAGATGAGCTGGCGTCCTCCTCAGTGGAAGACTCTACCATCATGTCAGAGCCTCCCTCGGAGGCAGAGGTTGACGAGGCCATAGGGAAACTGAAGCTAGGCCGAACAACAGGTTCTGACTATACCCCCCCAGAGCTTCTGGGGGGGTATAGGAAAAGCACTCACCCAAGTCAGGAAAAGCACTCACCCACATACTCCTGAAATGCATACGCCCCCTACTTCTGCAAAAACAGAGCTGTGAACAAAGCGGATTCACCCCTAGTCTTTCCACTACCGACCAGATCTTCTCCCACAAACTTCTTGCAGAAAAGAGAGTTCAGGAAGCCACTATACGTTGTCTAAGTTGACCTAAAGCAGGCTTTTGGCAGGATGCACAGGGAAGCCCTCTGGAAGTTTCAGGGAAGCTGACCGGTCTGCTTTCCTTGCTGTACAGGAACACCATCTCTTGAGTTCAGGTCAGCGGGCGAACCTCCCCCACCTTTAATAACAGTGGAGTTAGACAGCGCTGTGTTCTGGCACCTACCACCTTTAACACAACCATCAACTTTGTAATGGGAAGGACTGTTACCCGAAGCATGTGTGGTACCAGTTATAGCAGTCTCAGCTTCACTGACCTGGAATATGCGGACGATGTGGCAATCCTTGCCGAGCTCTTGGACATCATACACCTTGCTGTTGAATGAGGAGACCCAGCCACTTGGCCTCTGTCACACCCGGATCTGTTTCACCTGTCTTTGTGATTGTCTCCACCCCCCATCCAGGTGTCACCCATCTTCCCCATTATCCCCTCTGTATTTATACCTGTGTTCTCCGTTTGTCTGTTGCCAGTTCGTCTTGTTTGTTCGAGTCAACCAGCGTTTTGTGCCTGAGCTCCTGCTTTTTCCAGTCTCTCTTTTCTCACCCTCCTGGTTTTGACCCTTGCCTGTCCTGACTCCGAGCCCGCCTGCCTGACCACTCTGCCTGCCCCTGACCCTGAGCCTGCCTGCCGACCTGTACCTTTGCCCCCCTCTAGATTGGAATCTCACCCTGGACCTTACATGTCATCTGGACGCCTTTGACTCCCCGATACGGACCAACCTCCTGTCTCCTCCCTGGTCAGAGCCTCCTGACTCCAACTGTTTGGTCACCTGGTCAGATCAAACCCACCTTTGGAGCCTGCCCTTATCCTCAAGGAGCCATCCCCCAACTGGACATGCACAGGAGGAAGACTGAGAGCCAAATGGTCCAACCAGTTGGAGGACGACCTACACAACCTAGGACTCAACACCGTGGAGATCTATTTGTTGAGGCGCTATGCTACAAGGAGCGAGCGAAGGTGCGTGAGAGTGATTTAGTACTTCCTCAAGATGCTGTGGAAAAGATTACAAATTATCTATTGAAACGTTTGGTATTTGTATCTGTTTTAGTACACAAAACATGTGCAGTATATTGGAAAATGGCTTAGAGTTCAGTTAAGGACATAAACCAAATGGATTATGACATTAGTCCTCAGTACAATTACCATTTGTCTGGGACAATGGAGAGGAAATATGTCAGTATCTCTGATGTTTGGATATCTCATCACCACCACTGGCCCAAAGTAGTGGCAACAGCACATTACCTTTTGACCTTTATTATAAATGCCATTCAATCCTAGTCATTTGTGCAGCTACGTCCTTCCCTCCTTCCCTACCTCTTGAACATAATATTTTGTTCCACACTGGGTATTTTTGTTCTGTCCAAAGAAACTTGTGATTGTCTCCTTTCTATCACATTGTGAACATTTCGAGAATCCCTTTTTACTGAACAAAGGGGGAAATTAATGTTGAGGGTCTGGATGGTATCCAGGAACAAGCAGGATCAACATCCTCAGTCTTCTTTCATGTTGCTTTGCAAAAACCTGTCCAGTCCCTACTGTTGGTAAGCACACATACCTCCACTTCCTGTTCAATTTCCTCAGTGGCCTGTCTCCTTTTCTACACGAGCTGCATATGCTACTTTTCATTCTGCTTCATTCTGCTTTATCCAGCTAAACGCCCAAGCTCCCACTGCGCAGGTTTGTACACTAATGAGAAAAGCAGTACCCTCTAAGCATGCTAGACTCATTACCAGTAACCGTGACACTGCCCCCGATAAATCTACTACAACTCACAATATCTCTCTATGATCTCAAATGTCTCTTGAGAGGTATTCATCAGGCTAAGACAGTAGCCTTTCATTTTTAACTTTTCAATCTACCTATTCAGAGAGAAGAAAAAGTAGAGACTGCATCCCTCGTGTGTGTTTCAGATGCCCAGTAAGAGACGGGAGCCTAAGATTTTGAGGCAAAGTAATGAAACTTTAAGTATTTTTAACTTTAAAACAACCATTTGTCAGACAATGTTACTGTATATGTTTCGACATACGGAATAGTTTCCTAAGTAATCACACACCACACAGTCCTCCCTGCATCAAAAATCTTTGACATAATCGGTGTCTCATGTACATAGCCTTATATTGCGAAAATAGCTCACCAATGAAAACAGGCTATATTTTGACATTGGTGGATGTGTTCTTCAACTTGTTTGTTGAATAAGTCCACAGCTGTTAAAGGGGGTGCTATGTTATACCCAGCGTGTTGTAATGGCCTCTGAAAGTAATTTGTAGCCTACATTTCACACTAATCTACTGGATCTAGTAACTAACAAACATGTTCTGTAAAATATTCAAAGCGTAATATGAAAACAAATATGTCAAGGGTTTGCATTCTGGTTGGCCCATATTGGTGTAATTTCTTGTGAATTGTATCTTGTGATCAAATCAAATCAAACTTTATTTGTCACATGCATTGAATACACCAAGTATAGACCTTACCGTGAAATTCTTACTTACAAGCCCTTAATCAACAGTGCTGTTCAAGAAGAGTTAAGAAAATATTTACCAAATAAACTCAAGTAAAAAAACAATACAATTAACACAATAACATAACAATAACGAGGCTATATACAGGGGGTACCGGTACCGAGTCAGCGTGCGGGGGTACAGGTTAGTTGAGGTCATTTGTACATATAGGTAGGGCTGAAATGACTATGCATAGATAATAAACAGTGAGTTGCAGCAGTGTACAAACAAATGGAAGGGGAGGGTTGTCAATGTATATAGTCCGGTGTCCATTTGATTAATTGTTCAGCAGATATAGGCTTCTGTGGTGATGGATACTGGGGCAAACTGAGGACTGTAGTCATTATGGTCAGGTAAGCTTTAGCTATTGCTACGAGTGCAAATCCAGATCTAGCTTAAACACCAGATTTAACTGGTTCTGATCATCAATCACAACATACCCACTCGGCACAGATGTCAACTCAACATGTTTCTCACATTGGTTCAACATAATTGAATTGAAATGACATGGAAACAACGTTGATTCAACTAGTGTATGCCAAGTGGGTAATGATAATCAGAAGCCATTTTTTTCCTAAAGTAGATTTGAATCAGTTACCAGTGAGTAACAGTTTCCACTTGGCAGTCTGTTCTGCTCTGTCCTCCTACTGTCTACACTACAGCCATCCAACTTATCACTTGCTTTGGGAATACACATAATATGTTATTATGATTTGGGGGGTCTTGTTTCTTTTCAATTGCACAAGAAGCCAGGTGGTGTATGTACAGGTGGATCTTGAACCAAATGGCTACATTCATTTTGTTACGCAAGAGAGAGGTTGACTTTGGGCCTTACCCAGTGACTGTCTGAGCCATTCATCACACATTACCTCTGGTTATTTCTCTCTGTTCCCTCTGCAAGAGCAAATGTAACTGCGTACAGACCTTTCCCGATGAAATTACTGCTATGGCAAATATGTACAGTATTGCTAAAATAATCTTGCGCAAGTGATTCAATCGCAAGCATATTAGGTATCTGAAAAATAATGTAGGACTCGCCATTCTTAGAATACACCTGGCTTGATTTTCGAGATTTGGATCTTGTCATGGTAAACCAGGACCCAACTGGCCAAATAGAGACTAACCGGCATTGCCAACGCACCGACCAGGCTGCATTGTTAGTGGATGCTGATGTGGAGGAAAATACACAGAACATTATTTAGCGAGATGTGGAAATAATTAGTGTGCCAGTACAATTAGCTATTACATTTCTATGCCTGCTACGTAGTGTCTTTATTATGACCTTTCAGAGAATAAAAAGCTGTCAAAAATTTTAGCCTCACCAGTTTTATGATAACAGTTCCAGTCCCATCCATCTAAATCCAAGTGTCTTGTTTCATAGGCAGTGGCTTGAACTGGCTTATAATACTTCAAATGAACTTGGACACCTTTCATATTGCAGAAACCACTGTACTGTAGTTACCTGCCCCTGCACTTTACCATAATCTGTTCTGAGACCCTGTTTTTCTGCTCAGTGCTTCCTTCTCTGTGTCTCTCCCTGCCTCAGGCTCCAGTTGTTTGGGACAAGGAAGCTCATGAACCATGTGCCTAATGTGCTGCTCACAGACTTCAAAAGCAAAAATGTCTGGGACACAGCTTTTTGCAATCAGTGGTTTATGTGCCTTGAAATAAAGGCACGTACAAATATGAATTGACTCTCTTTGTGTGTGTGCGTGTGTGTGTGTGTGTGTGTGTGTGTGTGTGTGTGTGTGTGTGTGTGTGTGTGTGTGTGTGTGTGTGCGTGTGCGTGTGCGTGTGTGTGTGTGTGTGTGTGTGTGTGTGTGTGTGTGTGTGTGTGTGTGTGTGTGTGTGTGTGTGTGTGTGTGTGTGTGTGTGTGTGTGTGTGTGTGTGTGTGTGTGTGTGTGTGTGTGTGTGTGTGTGTGTGTGTGTGTGTGTGTGTGTGTGTGTGTGTGTGTGTGTGTGAATGAAAAGATCAAAAAGTATGAGTTTAAGGACCAATTCAGTCATTTGAAAATGGTCAAAAGAAACTAAAATATCTTCTTAGCAAAGAGAAATTTCTCAAGCAAGAATTTAGCTAGGAGTGGTCTGAGTGGGGATGGGAATACTGAAAGCAAGCTGTGATTGGCAGAGAGGTTTGGTCTGTAATTATTATTGGTCTCTAATTTCATTTACCAACTGGTGATGTCACCAAGCAGGCCAAAGCATCCCACCAAAACAGGCTGAAATTTCAGGCGCTCTTTTTTGAAAGCTCTTACACTAAAAGGGTATTATTATCATTTTCACAATTTCACAGTATTATTCCAACCTCATATTGTGGAAATATATATATATAAATATATAAAACACAGAAAAATCACGTTTGTTACTGCACTGGGCCTTAAAGTTGAATTAAGTGATGTTTTATGGCTGATATTATGGTAAGAACTCCCCAAGAATGCTTTTAGCTTTCAGTGATTGGTAATCTGGTTAAACGTTTCAACAATAATTTAACTTTTCTTATTATGTCAGTTCATTAAACAATTTACCAATATTAACACATAGTTCAGATACATTTCTGTTTACCTTGTGTTTTTGTGTCCTTTTCCATGGGAGGAAACCCTGGGGTCATATGCTCCCATGCTCTGGCACCCCACATTTCAGCACAGACATCCTGCTATGGCTTCAGTTATGGTGGACACTTCCAGGGCACTTCCCTTATAGATTGGGCATGGTGCTGTGTGTTTAATATAACCACAGTTCGACGGCCTCTGTCCAGCATTGAAAGAAAATGGATTGGGTAGGAATCTAATTGTAACCGCAAAGAAAGCTGGGACACCTTTTGAAATCTTCTACTCTTTTTTTAAAAGATCTGCTACTCTTGCCATTTAAAATTGGAAGTATCCGATTGTTTTCCTTTACTTCTGCTTATATACACAGTTGGGAGCAGGTAGACAGCTCAGGAAACAAGACTGAGCATGATATCTGCACTCACTGTGGAGCTGCACGTTAAAGAACAACTGGGGATGCAATTCACATGTAGCACACATAGTGACTTTAGTTTCCACTGAATCATATGAGATCTCCCACATGTTTTCACACACACACATGTGGAATGGCTGGGTTTACCCTTACTCTCCATGCTCCATTTGAGTCTGATCTGTTTGAAGGGATGAAATATGATGTTCTGTTTCACCAATAATCCTGGCCGCTGCCAGCTAGCAACAGGTGGGAAATTTCTATGCAGTGATTTTGCCAGAACTGCTTGTCAAAGTTGGTTAGCTGCAGCAGCGATTTTAGCAGGTAAATCTTGGTGGGGCAAAGCCCAACATTTTTGGGGGGAAGCATGCCAGCATAGCCACTACACAACACAACACTAAACAATACATTAATTGTACTAAACCGGTGACAAATGGTTCCCATAAACTGTTAGGGCCTACATAAAGCTGTCCCAACAGCAGAGTCCAAACAGCACTCCCAACACCTTACTACTGCTACACCTGGCTATCAGCGGAGCCTTGTCTGGCAGTGAAACAGTTCATTCAACCTCATTTACTGCCTTTTAAAAAAACATAGCTGATATGGCTAACTTGCTTAAACATGTGGGTTCTACTGACAATTGAGATGTACAAACTATGGCATAAAGGGACGACAAGCGGATAAGAGACAATCCGTAATTTCGATTAAGACATTAATGAGCGAGCTCGGACGGATGTAGTCAATATAACGATTTGTTCAGCACTGTACAGCGGCAGAATTCAGGACATGGGCCAGAACATCTTACAGTATTCTCCCTGTGCATCAAGTCAGAACTGTAGGATTATTTAAAGGGGACATATAAGCAGACAATGAAAGCGCTTTCAATATTCAATGATTACATTTCTCTAAAACAGGTTATAGGCTACATGTGCACCACCAAGTCAGAACAGTAGGTGAAATGAAGACAGGAAAATAGATCAAATTATTAGGGTTAGGCACATGGGCTTCTAACAGGTTAATACACAACATACACTTAGTATTACTTTCTTAGCAACAGTATACATATCTCCCTGGCATATTACATAATTTATGCAGCAGCATACAAGACATTCTTGGACTCACCTTGTTGTGATGTGCTCACTTGAACAGGAAGGTGGCCCGGCCGTCCTTCGTGGGCAAATTTTGTCATCAATCTTTGTCATCAAAGTCTGACATCCTCTGGATTTATGGTGCTTTCAAGACAACTGGGATCTCGGGAAAAAAAACAAAATCGAATCATGATGACATTAGTGATCTTCAGGTCGGAGCTCTAGAAAGAGGCTCGAGTTCCCGACTTAGTTGGATGACCGTTCAATATGTATTTTCCCAGTCGGTAAGGGTGAAGTGACTATGCATAGATAATAAACAGCGAGTAGCAACAGTGTACAAAACAAATGGGGGGGGGGGTTGTCAATGTAAATATTCCGGTGGCCATTTGATTAATTGTTCAGCAGATATAGGCTACTTCCGAGTTCCCAGTTGTCTTGAACTCAGTTGTTTTGACCGTGGCAGAAATTATGCTGGATTGACAGCACGACCAATATTGAATGTTTATCATTTTAAGCTTGGAAAAGAGACCCTTAAAACCAGACTTGGGACCACAGAGTCACTCCACTGAATATCAGACTAGTGCCTGCTTTGCAATGCTTGCAGTTAGCCACTGATTCCTTCCTAACCACTCATTGTTGAATTTGCAATTTCCAACTTGTTCTGTAATGTTTATGTCCGATGGCCGATGAGCACCGATACGTTTTATCTATAATTTCTCTTAATTATTTATCTACATATGACAAGGATTTAAAATGATTTGCCAGTAGATTGTTGACTTGATTCATGATGATGACTGCTAGCTATTTTGAAATTATGATGTTGACCATGATCAGTCCAATCAAAGCTATTGTAGATATAACGTGATTTGACGTAATTTTATCTGTGGCCAATGACCTTGAGCCTTCTTGGATTGGCACTTCTAATGTAACTCTATGGCAGCACCCAAGGGGCTTGAATTTCCTAGCTCTACCCTTAGATTTGGCAGTGACGTCTTGTCCCCAGGAGTGACAGAACACTGAACTAATCACGGCGCAAATACATTACCAACCCCTACGCTCCGTATTTTCCGCTGGCTGCCCCACCACAGAAAGCACTGAGCTAGACTGAAATATCTGCAATTTGGAGCTGACTTATTCAAGAAAGCAAAAAAGAAAGCAAAAAAGAGACCATGTTTATATGCAGCTTCATTTATTTATTTTATTTAACTAGGCAAGTCAGTTAGAAACAAATTCTTATTTCTAATGACAGGCTACAGTGGGTTATCTGCCTTGTTCAGGGGCAGAATTACAGTTTATTTACCCTGTCAGCTGAGGGATTTGATCTAGTAACCTTACTGGCCCAACACTCTAACCACTAGGCTACCTGCCACCCATAGGATTTTTCATAGATTTTTTACATTGTTTGCAAACTGATATGTGACATGTATGAATGCCAAAATAACATGCAAAACAGGCAACCCAGAATTTAAAAAATAATTATTATTTAAAAAATTATAGCTAAAAATGTGAGGCTCTAAACAGTCTGGGCTCTGCCCTGAATGACGGGTCACCACTGGTTAGCTTACCCAGTAATGGTGACCACAAAGTAAATAGGGTTAAGTATGTCTTATGAATCCACAGGTTTGCCCTAACAAGAGGTGGGAAACTGAAGAGCATATAAAAAATAAACATCAATTAGGTCCAAGTTAGTGACGCTAATGGTCTCGCTATAGACTCCATAGGACAGTTCAGTTACTAATAAACTCTGCAGAGAGGTGAATGATATATCTACCATGTACAGTCGATAGTTTCATTCACTTTTGATGTGTTGTGCTACTCATTTATCTGTAGTTTTGCAAGCTGTCTTTCCTTTAGAGGACAGGGAATGGCTAATCTGTCAAAGATGCCTAATAAAACTATTTCCCACCCCACTGACATGATAAAAGGAATAAATAACTTAAAAGCTTATTCTGTGATGAGAAGTCTACACCAAGCACCAGCTGTTTCTGTTAACTCTGTGGTGACGTCATGATGAAAAGTTCATCTAGTTAGATTTACCAGATTTACCATGCATTGGTAGCACCGCCCTGGCCTTGAGGTCTGAGTGGTTGTACAGACAGCGGAAATGTAACTTAGACATTGAGGTTTCCAGTAGTCTTCGGGAGAAATTAAAGCTGTACTCATTTGAATCCTCGTTGTCTAAAAATAAGCATGCACAAACACAGTAAAACTCTAACCTAACCACTGCACCAAGTACAGTTACTTTATTTGACATTCATCAAGTATGCATGTGGTTAGCATCTGCACTAGAGAGACAAAAGTTGTAGTATCGCATTTTGTTTTCCGTTACCTTCTGAATGCTTTAAAATTTACTAGGACTACCATTTTAAATTGGACAAATCTGTGATGTAGTTTTGCTAATGGACTTTGAACCATTTCTACCATTTAGTATTCCACAGTATCAGGGGTCATGTCTTTGATTCACTCACACAGAGAATCAACATTTAAAACATATTTAAGAAAACTTTATCTTAATTAGGTGAACTGCTGTGTTAGTTTTCATACTCAGCACAGTTCTTAATTGTTATGATATCTTCTGTTATGTAAATGCATTATGTAATACTGATTTTTCGTAGAAATGGTATGTGTTTTAACCATTTTTGTGTTGACAGTTGTACTTACAGTAACGTCTTGTTTAAAAGTCCTGATAAAAACTCATCGTTAAATAAAAAATCTAGATGAATTAGCATTGGAACAAAGTATCGCTTTTTTCCATTCTGCTTCAGCCACATGTGGTCTACAGATTGGGTCCAAACATGTGGTTTTATTTAGCTTTGTGGAAAGGTTAAATAGGAAACTTGGATAAGAGAAAAGCGCTGAGTCTTTTCATATTATGACATTTTCAAAGTCTCCGAGGCATTTTCAGTACATAATACTGAATAACTCTTGTCATTCTCTCAATATCCCCAAGCTGACTTTAACATAAATGATTCATTGTTTAGGGTTCGTTTCCTATAAAAGAGGAAAGTGTGAGCTACTGTAGTCTCAAAACATGACAAATGTATCTTTTAGCCATAACATTGATCTATTTGATACCTATTAAACAGTAGGTCCTTCACTGAGGAGGCTGGACTAGACACATAGCCTGTATCAAGACGGACAAAGGCTAAATGAGGTGCAAAGGATAACAGACTTGTAAAGAAAACAATCTTAAGAAAGAAAAAATCTTTATTGGGTTAAAATAGCTTTTCACAGATATGATTAATGAGGTTTTTTGCTATCATGCACTTACACACTGTACAACAGTGGATTTCCATGGAATGGCGTTATTTGATCACGTTATCAAACAAATGTACACCCAAGTTCGTCCTGTACTCTGTATGGAGGCCCTTTGCTTTAGCCTTGCAAGATCATTGAAACCAGTGGTCAAACAAAAGCACTGTCTGAATGTATGCACTGAAGTGATTTCTGCCTGGTGTTGTAAAATAAATTAGTAACATGCATATCCGAAAACACTTGGCACTTTTTGAATCCTATTAAACCCTAGTCAAGATCTCAGTGCAAACACCATCGTAGCTGAAAAACCCATGAAACTCTCTGTTTGAGTACCGAAATACTATAAATGCAAAATTGGAGAAAAAACCCGGAAAGAAAACATGAACATTTCCAATTGAAAATCCCATTTACAAGTGTATGGTAGGTGTGGAGCTACATTGGCATATACCTTTTAATATATTTGACTAAATATTAGTCCGGCTCTATAAGCAGTCTTCTAAAAACTCACATTTGTGACACAGTTAGCTTGATTTACAGTACTAAATATCTATCTCTCAAGCAGCAATGATTACATTGAGTTTGGGAAAAAAAATCATTCACTCAAAAGGCAAAACAAAAAAAAATCATTCTATTGCCCTCCTCTACCATCCAACAGGAAACAACATTAAAAAACAAACACACTTTAAAATGAGAAAAATATAAAGCCTTTAGTTCAAAGATGCTTCCGAGACACATTGCAATACAAAACTGTTGCTCTGTATTTCTCTTCCAGCAGCTTGAGTCCACCCTCTGACAACAAACTCAAAAAATTAAAAAAAAATAAAAAAACATAAAATAAATCAACTGACACCACATAAATTCAAAGTTTATCAGGAAATGACAGTCCACAATAATAAAAATCAACCTCTTATTTGTTGAACAAATTGTACTGCTGTAATTTGGATTATTATCAATAAATATGCAGTTGGGTGTATGGACATGACCTTGGATAGTAGTCAATCTTTTTCTAGTGGTGGATGTCCTGCATACTAATAAATACATATTTATTCATGAATTTGAGCATCCTTCTCACAACCCAGTTTGACAAGATATACTTGGAAGTCATACAGACAATGAGTGTGATGGAGACTTAAAAGCCAAGTGTTTTTCAAACTACTTCCAAGGCCTGGAAAAAGACACATTGCTATTATATTGAATAGTCATCTTTCTAGATGTAATGTCATTGTGTCATTGTGTGTGGCCATATGGTGGAAGCAGGTTGAAGTTTATTGTCATAAATCTTGCACTGGAGGCAGAACTGAGCAATTTCTGCTAGATGGGCCGGCAGCTGCAAAGTCAAAATTGGTTTTATCATAAAAAAATTAAAATTTAAAAGCGGTCTTAATTTAAGGTTTGGGTTAGACATTAGGATTAGCAGGTAAGGTAAGAAGTTCAAATGAAATTGTATGACTTTGTGGCTGTACCAGCTAGTGACCACTCAGCAGAGCTGCCTCCAGGGCAAGATTCATGACAATAAATGCCATCCTGCGTAATGAATCCTACAGGTAAAAACATGATAACTAAACCAAACACATCACCAAGGCATATTCCTCTAAAGTGAAATGAGGGACTGTTAGGCACAGTTATCGGAACACGGTCACATGTTCTTCACCAACGAGTTGTTTTCTCTTTAAAGCTTGTTAGCTCCACTAGTTTGAAAGTAATCAATAAATGTATAGTACCTCCAACAGTGTAAGTATTTGAATGTCTCTTTATTGACTAGATTCTCTGGTGAGGACAGTGAATGGGCCCAGTCCACTTCAGCACTTTGAGAATGCTTCCTGTTCTCTGTTCTCTGACACCAATGGGAGGGGGGCTAGACATCTAGATCATCTGGCCTCGGCCGACTGCTCATGCGACTGCTGGCCCGACTGCAGGGCCTGGGGTCCATCAAGGCCAACGGCTGCAGCTCGTGCCCTGGGGTCAGTTTCTTACTCTCCTGGGTGTCGTCAGGAAAGTCAAAGGCCTGTGCATGGGAGTTGGAGATGGTGCTGCCATTCTGGCCCAGGCGGTTCTGCTCCGTGCTGTAGTTGGCCCAGTTTTGCTCATTGGCTTGCTTATTGTAGTTGCGAACAGAGTTGGTTCTCTCCCCAGTGGCCAGCTTGTACCCCGGGGGTGACATGGGTGACAGGGGGGCAGTGGGAGAGGAACAGCCATTATAGTAGGCATACTTAGTGGTGGACAGATCCTTGGGAGTGGGGCTTAACGTCCCAGTGCCAGGGTAGTGGATGGGAGGTTGTTTCCCCTTCACGCGGTCCTTGATCCTCTTGAACATCACGTAGAAGAGCTCAATGACGTTCAGAAGCAGGGAGACCAGAGAGACCACCAGCATGAAGATGATGAAGACGGTTTTCTCAGTGGGTCTGGAGAGGAAACAGTCTACTCTGTGGGGGCAGGGGGACCTCTCACAGGTGTAGACAGCAGCCAAACTGAAGCCGTAAATGTACCACTGTATGACCAGGAAGCCCACCTCAAAAATGGACTTGAAAAAAATGCTGAATATGTAGGTTCTCAAGAGGGCTCCCTTCATCTTAACCTTCCCATGCTCCTCCAGCCCATGCTTGAGCTTTTTTAACTCAATCTTCTTTAGCGGTATGTCCACGTCGCCTCCGTCGTTCTGGATGGTTTTCAGCCCTTCCTCTTTGCGGTTAATCTTCTGCTCTATTCGCAACAGGTAGAACACATGGGCAAGGTAGAGAAGAGTCGGCGTCGAGACAAAGATAATCTGTAGCACCCAGAACCGTACATGTGATATAGGAAAAGATTTGTCATAACACACATTCTCACAACCAGGTTGCTGGGTGTTGCACTTGAAGGCGGACTGCTCGTCCCCCCAGGCAGACTCCACAGCCGTTCCCAACACCAGGATCCTGAAGATGAAGAGGACAGAGAGCCACACCTTCCCTCCAGCCGTGGAGTAAGCCTGTACCTTGTCCAGGAGCCTCCCTAAAGCACTCCAGTCACCCATGATGAAGGAGCTTTAGCTGCAATTAGACAGAAAATAATTTAATGCAATATATAAATAAACATTCCTATATACAGTCTCAACATCTCAACGTTCTATGAAAAAGTGGGATGACCACATGTCTTGTGATAGCTCTTTCATGGCTCTGGAGTGAAATCCACTTCCTGTATGGACTAGACCAATAATGTCTTATTGACCACAATATGTCAATCCCTTATGTTATGCTTTATGAATCTTCAATCCAGAAAGTGAATTTGATTGCTATTGTCTTCCTATTGGAAGTGATGAGAGGAAAGTCACTTTGTGTGGTCCTACAAGTGTTGATGCTACTTCTTAAAAAACTGAGTAAGTGAATAGTGTAATGGGAGATGATAGAGCCCAGGTTTTTGAAACACAAGCACAAACATTTGTTTCCCCTTCATCGGCAGGCTATAAAAACATGACCTGTTTCTCATCAAACCATTGTTTGTTAATTTGGTCCGCATGTCTTATTTCTACATTGTTTCATGTTTATTAGGGTTGTTAAAAAGATGTTAAAAAGATGTCAAGTAGGGTGTGTGTGAGCATTTCTCAATGTTAACTTGTGTTGTACAGTGTAATTGAAGGATTGTTATGAAAATACCCCCAAGTCTCAAATAAATGTCACACACAGTTTCAGACAAAGTTACTGTTCTTCACAAAATACATCAATTTACTAGTCAACTGAGAATATAACTGTAAGATCTTCAGAATGCAAGATCTATTTGCATTCTGACTATCCTGGATATATAATTTTTTATTATTTTTAAGTATCATCTTCAAGTAAATATTGTTCCTAAAAGCTGGAGATGGAATTGAACCAACTTCCACATCCAGGTACAAACTTTACTTTACTATGGCCTAATAGCTCTCAGAGCATGCCTCAGATTGGGGAACAATGGCTCTCCTGCTGGGGCCAATAGCAAGAGTGTCTGGAGCGCACTCAGACAGTCCGTCTGCGCTCTGAGACTACAGCACAGGGCCCGTTCATTGTGCGCTTATTAGTGACCTGCCTGCTGTAGCTCCGCTACAGAGACCCAACTCTCACAGATACTAAACTCACACTGCATGTCATATGAGATTCAAGTTTGTGAACACGAATACCATTTGAATAAAGGTTCTGAACGATGCCAGTACGCAAATAAAGTCCCGAGAATGACTGCACAATGAACAAACATGGATAAGTAGAAGCCATCTGTTAGGAGGGTGTACCAAAAGCATGTGTCTTCAATTAGCTAATAATGTACTGCATATACTGTAGACATACTGTACTAGAGTCTGCAACTTCACATCACAAACAACCTTTCACATGCAGGTTTCACATGCATGAGCCCTAATGCCGAACCCCAATCTTGAGGAACATCAAAATTGTCCATATGTAATTGTCATTCAATTTTGATGTTTAGCATAAAGGAAAACTTCTAAACTCCCGCCAAACCTCAAAATTATTCTCACTTGTGGACCCACTTCTCAAAGCACTGCAGTAAAGTGAAAAATAACACATCAATCTAAGGACTGCTTCTTACTCAACAATGATGGTACCATGATAAAAGCCTTTTCAAATAAATAATTTGTAATTCAAGAAAAATTGTTTAATCAATTTCACTGGGTAATTTATAGACCTATTTAATATAACAGAATCATTTCGTGATTTGAGGAAGAAGAAAAACGTCCACAGGGAAAATTCTGATCTAGTGTAAGAAACCCACTAAAGCTTAAGATCTCTGATCTTGTAATGATGTTATTACATCAATTAAATTAAACGTTGAGCGAATATCACAATGTATGAGATTGTAATAAGTACATCAGTTCAACCTCAATGTTTCCTTACAGGAGAAGCGTATTTTAAACTGCGCTTCCCAGATGCAAGGAAGAACTTCACAAATCTGAGTAGAAAAATTCGACAATATTTAATTTTAAAATAGTATAAATAAGCATGTCAATATGCTTGGTTAGGATTAAGTTTAGAAAACAAATCTATCTCCAGTCTACAGCTTATAAGCAGTTCAGTTGCAATTCTCTATAAGCTTGACATCACATGCTGCTTTTAGAGTAATTGGACCCAGGTTACTCGTGTATCTCATAAGCAATGGTCACACCAAATTATAAAATGAAAACATCAAAAGTAACAGATGAATCAATGTCTCAATCTTTCCTGGAGGATCATTTACACTTCTCCTTGTTAAACACGTTTTTTTTTAAAGTATATATTATGGATCATACTATAGCGGATAGATAGCCTATATTAATACAATGCGTCTGTATTGGCACAGTGCATCTGGATTCTGAGCAAATTAGGTTCTCGGCAAAAACTGAAACTAATTTGCTCAGAATCCAGATGCAGTGAATCCAGATACTTCTTCAGATCAATATTGGCACTGGAATTTAACGCAACGCTTACCTGGAAAGTTACTCAGAAGGAAGAAGACAGCCCCTAGGGACTTTCCCTGTCACTTCTTGAAAACAGTCACCACTTTCTTGAAATCCAAGTTTGGGACCAGGGAGAAACTTAGACTGACTTGTCAAACTTTGCTTGCCTTATAACAGTCCACATACAGGCTGGGGGGAGAAAAAAAACGATGGAGAGAAAAGTTTGGAGTCACCTGACCCCTACGTCAAGGCTTAGACCTCCTTACGCTCGGTTTCTGTACTTAAAAAAAAAAAAAACATTTTCTTTAAATAACAAGATTAACCGCAACTTTTTCAGATCACTGTGTATTCAAAGCTTCACCGAGACCAAGTCTACACCATATGATAGGTTAGAGCGATCCGTTGATAGGTCCTGTGCGCCAATCCGTAAACCAGTAGCCTAGTTGAGGAGTATGTTTTAATTGTTTAAGATAATATCCATTGTAATGTAGATCAAAGCCCACAGATGGTTGCTTAACATGTGTGACAGTCACCTTTTCTTGTTAGTTGTAATGACAGACCACAAGTGTCATTAATCATGATGAGAATAACTCATCAAGACGCTTAACGATTTAATGTTGCACTGATAATATGAAGCTTTGACATGAAAGGTATCTTGTGTTGCATGTGTTTATAAGCATAGAGGTAGACATTTAGATAAGACTACAGCCTATTCTGCAGAACAAAGTCGGACCACTGGTGCTGGTAAAATGTGATTTCAATCACCAAGTTTATGCTGCCATCTAGTGTAAGCCCTGGGAATGTGCGGCCGTGAGTTATTTTTCACGTTTCTTTTTCCAGTACTTTTATTTTGAACAAAGATATGCATATCCTACAAAACATTAGTCATCACAGTGTCAGCATAGAAACAAACTGTAATATTTACAACATTCAGTAACAAGGTAATCTATTTGACAAACAAAACGCAATACACTCTGGAATGTTTTGTTTCCCTAATTTACTGGAAGTGTAGCCAACTAATTGGATATGATTACATCAATTCACATGTCAGAATATCATCACATGAAATCTATTGCAAACCTAAGGAGTGTTTTTCTTTTCCTCCATTAGTTCAGCTTCTCTTTGGATGTTGTGAAGGGGTGAGCAATCTTCATGTCCATCCAGGTTACCTTTCCATTCTGATGCAGGACAGTAAAGAGTGGTTGGGTTCTCAGTTGAGATGATATGCAGTGGGTATTGTTTCTTGTTTCCACATTTTACTCTGGTGCAAATCAAATAAAACACCTCGATCACATTCAAAAGCAGAGAAACACAGCCCACCACCAGCATGAAGATGATAAAGATGGTCTTCTCTGTGGGACGGGACATGAAGCACTCAGCACCCAGTCTGGAACAGGGCTGTTGTTGACAGAGGAACATGGGTTTCATGACAAACCCATATAAGTAGTACTGTCCCACAATAAAAGCGAGCTCTAACACTATCTTAAAGAACAACTGGGTCATGTAGCTACGTAGCAGAATTCCCTTGATTTTGATTTTCCCCCGGTCATCTGTGTATTTGGGCCTCTTCAACATGCCATTATCAACCTGGCTGTGCAGTGCCTCCCTCATTTTATCCTCCTGTTGGATGACATGCATGGCATGGCCCAGATATAGAAGAGTTGGGGTGGAGACAAAGATGATCTGCATGACCCAGAAACGGATGTGTGAGATGGGGAAGGCCCAGTCATAGCACACGTTCTCACACCCAGGTTCTTTGTTGTTGCAGTAGAAATCAGACTGTTCGTCTCCCCACACGCTATCTGCTGCTGCACCCAGAACCAGGATCCTGAAGATAAACAGGACACTCATCCATGTCTTTCCGATGGCCGTTGAGTGGGACTGCACCTTGTCCAGTAACTTGGAAAGATATGACCAGTCCCCCATTGTCACTGATTATATTATCTCTGTTGAAAACATAGGTCAGATTTCATTCATGAATACCATTTTAGAGAAAAAATGACAACACACTGAGATAATTAATTGCCTTTGATAGTAGTGAGCTGTGAAAAGACTGGGAAAGTAAATTGGCTTCACAGCACTATTTCAAAATGAAATACTAGTTATTTCTACATATCCATGAGATATTATCTTCAGTTTGTACAAAAATAAACACATTTACTCACTTGTTATGTTGCAAAGATCAGAAATCTTTTTCATCAATAAACCAGAGGCAAGGAATAGCGTTCGTGAACATGGGATTAGGATATTGAAATACTCAAAGAGTAGCCCATTCTTATAAACCTGATGGGTTTGGTCAGCATGACTCACAGTTATACAAAGTGCTTGTAGTAACACTTATACACCAATCAGACTTCCATGCAACAATTTCATAATCTCTCTCTTCCTCTAAAGTGGGTTGACCTTTTGACATCCCACCCCCTCCTCACATTATTGTCAGCACAAAAGATGTGCTTGAACTCCCAATCTAAAAATGTGAACTATCACAAACACATTTTGCAGGGTCATTCAACCTTCTCTGACATATTTTCTACAGAAAGTTTGTTTCTTACTGGATTTTTGTGTCAGTACTTTAAATTATTGTACACAGCTGAGATTCTCCATGAGCAAACTCATCTGTTAAAGTAAAGCATCTTTGGAAAGTCTCAAAGGAGACATCAACACAAACATAGAGATGAATAGTAGCCTACCCCTCTAGGTAGGGACCAAATGCCATGGATCGTGTTTGATAACATCCCTGAATCCACCATGACCTTTTACAGTCGATTGATTGCTTCACAAGGATGAGGCATTGGGTGGTGACTGACCAATGATGAC
Organism: Oncorhynchus keta; assembly: GCF_023373465.1. NCBI lineage: Eukaryota > Metazoa > Chordata > Actinopteri > Salmoniformes > Salmonidae > Oncorhynchus > Oncorhynchus keta. The sequence continues at coordinate 64,818,660 of NC_068439.1, read as the reverse complement.
ATATTGGGGGCAGTCATGAGTTTCTGCCTTCCTTGGTTTAAACATTTGTAAAGAGGAATGAACGACGTGCAAGTTGTCAGAGAGTATGGGGCTGGATGGGGTTGACCGGATGATTCAAACTGATGTCAAACTATAAGAGGGGAGAGTTCAATTCATTAAGAGAGAATTCCCCACAGTAGAGAAGAACTGGTGTGGGGAGATTGTGCTCACCTCTGAGGTAAGAAACCTGCTTTATATACTCAACATTTCAGCAGACTACCATGTAATTTAGTTTACGCTGCAGCAAAACGTGTTACATGGAACATTGGCTGACTACTGTATCTTCATAGAGTATACAGATGTATGATCTTAATTTGACCTATGTTTTCACAGCAAAACAATCCTGCAGCAAAGGGATTTTAACGTTTAGTCCATAGTGTTGCTTGATCAGTGGTTATGCTATTAGCTGTCCAAAAGTAGGCTACATGAAAAGCTCTGTTAATATAACCGTGTGTTAGCGTGGTTAGTTACTGCACCGTGTGTCAGTGGATTTATGTAAATCACAAAGCTTATCTGCATATCCTTCGGTGCAGAAAAATTCTCAGCAACAACAGAGTGATCAAACTAAGATTCATATGTAGTAGATACAGTACTAACAACACTCATCGTGTTTTATCTCCTATTATCCTATCTATCTTTGAACATCTAGCCATACCTGAAAAATGGGGGACTGGTCCTTTCTTGCTTCCCTGTTGGACAAAGTACAATCCCACTCTACAATTGTTGGGAAGGTTTGGCTGACAGTCCTGTTTGTGTTCAGACTGCTGGTTCTGGTGGCAGGGATAGAAAAAGTATGGGGGGATGAGCAATCACGTCTGGTCTGCAACACACTGTCACCAGGTTGTAAGAATCTGTGCTACGACCGGGCTTTCCCCATCTCCCACATCCGCTTCTGGGTCCTTCAGATCATCTTCGTCTCCGTCCCAACTCTGGTTTACCTGGCACACGTCATGCACGTCATCCACAAGGAGAACAAACTGAGAAGACAACAATCAAAAGGATTGAATGGAATCGTGAAAGTGCCCAAATACACTGATGACAATGGCAAAGTTCACATAAAGGGGACCTTGCTTGTCAGTTACATGTCCAATGTGTTTTTTAAGATTCTATTTGAGGTTGGATTCATAGTGGGCCAGCATTACCTGTATGGCTTTGTGTTGCCCAGTAAGATTAAATGCAGTGGATACCCATGTAAGGGAGACCATGTAGAGTGCTTCATATCACGGCCCACTGAGAAGACTATCTTTATCATCTTCATGCTGGTGATGGCCTGTGTGTCTCTGCTGCTCAATGTGGTGGAGATGTTCCACCTGATTGGATCAAAGGTTAGGCAGGGGTGTAACAGACAACCTCCTGCAGCTGAGAGGCATGCACTCCATGATAAACACAAGCAGTTTGATAAAGAGTCATTCTTCTGAATATTCAGTTGAATCACTGTCTATCTTCATTTGTTTTCTCATGTACAGTGTGACGAGAGCCATTGACCTCACAATTATAACAAGAAATCCCCAATACAATATGTTGTTGTTTTTACTGCTGCTCTCTGACTCTGTTGTGTAAAATGTATTGAATGTACTGCCTATATGTTTAATGTGCAGTAAAAACTGGGATGTTCTAACAAATTCTAAGACATTGCTGAGTTGTGACTAAAATATCTCTGAAGTCTGACGAATACTAGAGGAGACTAGATGCATAGGCACTACTGACAACCGAATTGGTTCTTTTTGTGCATTTTTTGTTTGGGATATGAATCATGAAATAGTGCTGTGCATTTGATAAGGACGTGCCTTTTCAACAAATACAACCAATCAAATCAAAGTCTATTTGTTGCATACACAAATTAGCTTGTCTGGATCCATGCAGTCATATATCAAGCATCAAATTTGAGTTCACTGAGTTTTATAATGTTACATAATTTCTCTTCACATATGCAGCTGTATACTAACACATTTTTTCACGACGTGGTAAAAGCAAACTTTCACTGATTGGTACATAGGTGATTAACTTTTGAAAATGCTACCTCATCGAAATCTAACTGATGAAGTACTTATACTTGCATCTCCTACAATTCAACCATAATTGACTCAATATTATAGTACATTCCTGCAGATATAAATACAGTGTGTAGACTACAGCCACTGGGCACAGACATCAATTCAACGTAATTTAATTGAAATGACGTGGAAACAATGTTGATTCAACCAGTGTATGCCAAGTGGACAGCCTCATTGTACACATATTTGTTATGGTCAATTACCATGACAAGTTTGTTTGACCTCTTGACTCATGAAGACTATGCTGTGTATATGTTTTATGTTTTGGTCTGAGTCAATTACATCACTGATATAATATACAGTACACATAAAGTCCTGTTTTGCTGCACAATTTACTTTTTTATATATGATGTACATATAGAGAAAAAAACATCTCACCAGTCCCCTGTTTATATTATTTATCATCTTTCCTCATCTTATAACATAAAATACACTCAAGTCAACGCTCACAGTTTTTTAATTTTATAAAACCATAAATAAAGGACAAAATCAAATTAACATATTCACATGATGAAATTACAAATATTTTCTGAAACCATTTTTTGTGTCACTTTAGGACAGTGTGGGTTCAATAACCAAAACAATGTATGCTGAATCGGCAGGGTAGCCTAGTGATTAGAGCGTTGGACTAGTAACCGAAAGGTTGCAAGTTCAAGCCCCCGAGCTGACACGGTACAAATCTGTCGTTCTGCCCCTGAACAGGCAGTTAACCCACTGTTCCTAGGCTGTCATTGAAAATAAGAATTTGTTCTTAACTGACTTGCCTAGTTAAATAAAGGTAAAATAAATACAAATTACATCAAGGTTCACACCTCATTAGAGAAAGACCCTGCGGTGACTAGCTCACTGAGGAGTGACAGCAAGACTGCTGAAAATTAGGCTGCTCCTAGTGCACATCATGAACAAATAAAAGACAATGATGCAAAGCTCAATGCATCAGTCCTGCTCCACCTAGTGTATTGTATTAACCCTTACTTGTCCTCAACTGTTCCTAGGCTGTCATTGAAAATAAGAATTTGTTCTTAACTGACTGGCCTAGTTAAATAAAGGTCAAATTAAAATAAATTAACGTACGGAATCAAGCCAAGCCTAAAAATAATCTTAACGGTCCAATGCATTTGTTTTTATCTAATTATTTATTTATCTCAATAATTTCAATGAGGTACCTTACTGTGATTGTTTTCAATGTAAATGGTCAAAAAGAAACAAAAATAACTTATGAGCAAAGAGCAATTTCTCAAGCAATAATTTTGCTAGGACTGTCTGGGTGTGGTCTGAGTAGGGAGGGAAAAACTGAAAATTAGCTGTTAGCGATGTTTGGAACTCTCTTTCTTATTGGTCTATTTAACTAATTACCGCATGGTGAGGTCACTGTGGAAGGTCAAAACTCCATCCGAACTCCAATTTGAGGCAGCCATTTCAAACAGCTTACACTGAAAGGGCATATCATTATTCTCACAAGTTCACTGCATTAGTCAAACCTCATAGTGTGAAAATACATATAAAACACAGGAAATTCACATTTTTTACTTTACTGGGCCTTTAAGACCCTGCATTATTGTAGGGCTGACAGTTTTAGTGGCATTCTTCCTCTGTATATCAACAGAAATGTCAATAGTGTTTACAATAGTTGATTGGTGATCAGTGACTTCAGGCTGTGCTGTGACCAGTTGCATGAAGACTCATCTTCTCCTTCTGCATCATACTGCCTCCATCCAGACAGCTGTGGATTGCGATGGCTGGAACTGCTTTGGCTCGTCTTCTTGAGCCAGAACCACACTTGGAGCAGATCAGATAGAATATCTCCACCACATTCAACAGCAGAGATGCGCACGCCACCACCAGCATGAAGATGATGAAGATGGTCTTCTCTGTTGGTCGTGACATGAAGCATTCTACAGTGAACGGACAGGGAGCTCTGCTGCATTCAATCTTGGGGTCCAGCACAAACCCATACAAGTAATACTGACCCACTATAAATGCTATCTCCAGCAAAATCCTGAAGAAGATATTGACCATGTAACTGGCCAACAAGTCACCTTTGATTTTGACATGACCCTTCTCATCAGAATACTTAGGCATTTTCCCCATCTCCTTGCCTGCCTGACTTAGCCGTTGCCTCAGTTTGTTCTCCTTGTGGATGACGTGCATGACATGTCCCAGATACACCAAAGTTGGGGTGGAGACGAAGATGATCTGAAGGACCCAGAAGCGGATGTGGGAGATGGGGAAGGCGTGGTCGTAGCACACGGTCTTACAGCCGGGCTGTTTGGTATTGCATTTCATATTAGACTGCTCATCGCTCCACACCTTCTCTGCCCCGGCACCCAGGACCATGATCCTAAAGATAAACAGGACGGTCATCCAAACTTTACCCACGACCGTGGAGTGTGACTGCACCTTGTCCAGCAGCGATGACAGGAATCCCCACTCTCCCATGTTTGCGGATTGTTCTGGTTGGAAAGAAATACGAACATAGGAATGACAAATATGATGCTGATGTTTGGGAAAACAAATGTACAAGTTGAGTACAAGTTGAAAAATCTATGATAAAATTAAATGATGAAATATCAAATGACTAAAGCAGAATCACACACAGTAGGTAGCTCAACAGAGAACAGTCTGTGTTGTGGAGATAAGAACAAAAGCTGTGTATGGGATAGTAAGATAGTAATTTCCTAGAGCCAAGTGAGCTATAAAACATATCGCATAACAGGAGAGATATCCCATGCTGTCTGTGAACAACCAGATTATTTTTCTTCTTAGTCAAAATCTAATGTGTCATCTTTCAGCATCTAACATTGAAATTCAGTATTTCGGGAGCAAAATACACTGAGTGTGCAAAACATTAGGAACACCTTCCTAATATTGAGTTGCACCCCCTTTTGCCCCTAGAACAGCCTCAATTCGTTGGGGCATGGACTCTACAAGGTGTCGAAAGCATTCCACAGGAATGCTGACCCATGTTGACACCAATGCTTCCCACAGTTGTGTCAAGTTGGCTGGATGTCCTTTGGGTGGTGGACCATTCTTAATACACACAGGAAACTTTTGAATGTGAAAAACCCAGCAGCGCTGCAGTTCTTGACACACTCAAACTGGCGAGCCTGGCACCTACTACTATGCCCCATTCAAAGGCACTTACATCTTTTGTTTTTCCATTAACTCTCTGAACGGCACACATACACAATCCATGTCTCAATTGGTCAAGGCTTAAAAATCCTTCTTTAACCTGTCTCCTCCCCTTCATCTACACTGATTGAAGTGCATTTAACAAGTGACGTCAATAAGGGATCATAGCTTCCACCTGGATTCACCTGGTCAGTCTATGTCATGGAAAGAGGTGTTCCTAATGTTTTTTACACTCAGTGTATATCACTTATTTATACCTACAGTATAAAGTATGTATTCTATTTCGATGTGATAACATTTTGTTACAAATTCTATTAATTTATTTGTATGATATGCCCAAAAACATTGAGAAAGTGAGTAAATGTGATATTTTTTCCATGCTGTAAGCCTCACGGGGCTCTTATGTGGTCAGTATACCAGTATAGGTGGTCTGTGTGTTTAGTCTGCATCAATGATTTACTTGCTTCAAGTAATGGACACAGACGGCACGAGGCTATCAAAGTAAAATGTCCCAAATACCACAAAATCAATATCTAAATAAAAACTATTACACTTGTTTCAGATAATAATTTGTAGGTTATGTTTCACTTAGGTTGTCCATCTTAGAATGGTTCAAGCTTATCAATAAATCATTTTTTGATTATATTAGATTTTCATTCTCATGTCTATTCATGTTAGATGAAAACAATACAATTATTCATAATTATAGGCAACATAAAAAGAAGTAGAAAGATCAGTTTAAAAAATGCTTTACCTTTAAAGAGACCGTTTCTGGCCAGAACACAACAGCCACCAGCTGTAGAGACAAATTATAAAATTCTGCGTAGTAGCCTACAACCGTCTACCTTGAAGTTGCACAATTAGCCTGTTGTGCAAGGTGGCACGTTGTGCATGACATCTTGAAATGAGAAGTCTGCTGTTTAGAATTTGGCTGTACCTGGGGTGATTGTGAAGGTTAATAATTGGCAACACAATGATAAAGTTAATTATGTATCAGTATTTCCAATTGAATCAGTAATAACCATGAAAGAGCATTGTAGTCTAAGCCATGTTCTGTGCTAAGGATTTCTAATTGAAAATGTGGGTGGTCCAGGTAGGTAGAAGGTAATATGAGGTCTTGAAATCTGAAATATATATTTTTTAATACAATATACGCTTTCAGAATATGTGCCTGGGTTGGTACTGTAGGAAATCCAGTTCTGGCAAAACAATAAGGATATATCTGTTATATTATACCTGTAAGCCCCTTTATGGTGAGGGGTTGGGAGACATACCACTCTTCTATGCCCCTTTATTGTGAGGGGTTGGGAGACATACCACTCTTCTATGCCTCTTTATTGTGAGGGGTTGGGAGACATACCACTCTTCTATGCCCCTTTATTGTGACGGGTTGGGAGACATACCACTCTTCTATGCCTCTTTATTGTGGGAGACTTTATTGTGAGGGTTGGGAGACATACCACTCTTCTTCTTTATGGTGAGGGTTGACATACCACTCTTTATTGTGAGGGGTTGGGAGACATACCACTCTTCTATGCCTCTTTTTGAGGGTTGGGAGACATACCACTCTTCTATGAGTGGTTGGGAGACATACCACTCTTCTATGCCTCTTTATTGTGACGGGTTGGGAGACATACCACTCTTCTATGCCTCTTTATTGTTGGGAGATGCCTCTTTATGGTGAGGGTTGGGAGACATACCACTCTTCTATGCCTCTTTATTGTGAGGGGTTGGGAGACATACCACTCTTCTAGGGTTGGGAGACATACCCTCTTTATGCCTCTTTATGGTGAGGGTTGGGAGACATACCACTCTTCTATGCCCCTTTATTGTGAGGGGTTGGGAGACATACCACTCTTCTATGCCTCTTTATTGTGAGGGGTTGGGAGACATACCACTCTTCTAGGGGTTGGGAGACATACCACTCTTCTATGCCTCTTTATGGTGAGGGGTTGGGGGTTGACGGGTTGGGAGACATACCACTCTTCTATGCCTCTTTATTGTGAGGGGTTGGGAGACATACCACTCTTCTATGCCTCTTTATGTGAGGGTTGGGAGACATACCACTCTTCTATGCCTCTTTATGGTGACGGGTTGGGAGACATACCACTCTTCTATGCCTCTTTATTGTGAGGGTTGGGAGACATACCACTCTTCTATGCCCCTTTATTTGAGGGGTTGGGAGACATACCACTCTTCTATGCCTCTTTATGGTGACGGGTTGGGAGACATACCACTCTTCTATGCCCCTTTATTGTGAGGGGTTGGGAGACATACCACTCTTCTATGCCTCTTTATTGACGGGGGAGACATACCACTCTTCTATGCCTCTTTATTGTGAGTGGTTGGGAGACATACCACTCTTCTATGCCTCTTTATGGTGAGGGTTGGGAGACATACCACTCTTCTATGCCCCTCTTTATGGTGATGGTGGGGTTGGGAGACATACCACTCTTCTATGCCTCTTTTTAGGGTTGGGAGTGATGGTGGGGTTGGGAGACATACCACTCTTCTTCTTTATGGTGAGGGTTGGGAGCCTCTTTATGGTGAGGGTTGGGGTTGGGAGACATACCACTCTTCTATGCCTCTTTATTGTGAGGGGTTGACATACCACTCTTCTACGGGTTGGGAGACATACCACTCTTCTATGCTTCTATCTTTATGGTGAGGGGTTGGGAGACATACCACTCTTCTATGCCTCTTTATGGTGAGGGGTTGGGAGACATACCACTCTTCTATGCCTCTTTATGGTGGGGGAGACATACCACTCTTCTATGCCTCGGGTTGGGAGACATACCACTCTTCTATGCCTCTTTATTGAGGGGTTGGGAGACATACCACTCTTCTATGCCTCTTTATGGTGGGGTTGGGAGACATACCACTCTTCTATGCCCCTTTATTGTGAGGGTTGGGAGACATACCACTCTTCTATGCCTCTTTATTGTGACGGGTTGGGAGACATACCACTCTTCTATGCCTCTTTATTGTGACGGGTTGGGAGACATACCACTCTTCTATGCCTCTTTATTGAGGGTTGGGAGACATACCACTCTTCTATGCCTCTTTAGGGGTTGGGAGACATACCACTCTTCTATGCCTCTTTATTGTGACGGGTTGGGAGACATACCACTCTTCTATGCCTCTTGGGAGACATTACCACTCTTCTATATTGTGAGGGTTGGGGGGCCTCTTTATGGTGGTTGGGAGACATACCACTCTTCTATGCCTCTTTGATGGGGTTGGGAGACATACCACTCTTCTATGCCTCTTCGGGTTATACCACTCTTCTATGCCCCTTTATTGTGAGGGGTTGGGAGACATACCACTCTTCTATGCCTCTTTATTGTGAGGGTTGGGAGACATACCACTCTTCTATGCCTCTTTATTGTGACGGGTTGGGAGACATACCACTCTTCTATGCCCCTTTGTGACGGGTTGGGAGTGCCTCTTTATGGTGGGGTTGGGAGACATACCACTCTTCTATGCCTCTTTATGGTGAGGGGTTGGGAGACATACCACTCTTCTATGCCTCTTTATGGTGAGGGGTTGGGAGACATACCACTCTTCTATGCCTCTTTATTGTGAGGGGTTGGGAGACATACCACTCTTCTATGCCTCTTTATTGTGAGGGGTTGGGAGACATACCACTCTTCTATGCCTCTTTATTGTGACGGGTTGGGAGACATACCACTCTTCTATGCCCCTTTATTGTGAGGGGTTGGGAGACATACCACTCTTCTATGCCTCTTTATGGTGAGGGGTTGGGAGACATACCACTCTTCTATGCCTCTTTATTGTGAGGGGTTGGGAGACATACCACTCTTCTATGCCTCTTTATTGTTGACATACCACTCTTCTATGCCTCTTTATGGTGACGGGTTGGGAGACATACCACTCTTCTATGCTTTATTGTGAGGGTTGGGAGACATACCCTCTTTATGCCTCTTTGTGACGGGTTGGGGGTTGAGGGGGGAGACATACCACTCTTCTATGCCTCTTTATTGTGAGGGGTTGGGAGACATACCACTCTTCTATGCCTCTTTATTGTGACGGGTTGGGAGACATACCACTCTTCTATGCCCCTTTATTGTGAGGGGTTGGGAGACATACCACTCTTCTATGCCTCTTTATTGTGAGGGGTTGGGAGACATACCACTCTTCTATGCCTCTTTATTGTGACGGGTTGGGAGACATACCACTCTTCTATGCCTCTTTATTGTGACGGGTTGGGAGACATACCACTCTTCTATGCCTCTTTATGGTGAGGGGTTGGAGGACGGGGCGATCCTTATTTTCAAATGACGCTATAGACATATTTTCATACTCTCACTTCTAGAACATTTGTCTTGATTGGTAGTTTGAGTCCTGGTAAAAAAAAATTAGAGTTTATTTACAAGCCCCTTTATTTTAGCATTTGGAGACCAGATGTCTTATGTTCAGTGATGTTAATTTGATAGACATATTTCCATAAATGGTGGACTAAGATAATCAACTATTTCCTAATGTGTGTTATTTTGTTATGTTTCAGTGATTTTATTGATGGGTTTTCAGTCTCTCATTTTCATTCAGGCACCATTGATACAAATAAAACACTACTAACTTTGGATTTTATTTTTTTAATACACTTATATATCTTGACACATTTATTGTATCACATGACAGAAAATATCTCAACTGTAGTCATTCAAGTGTGAGTTTACAACTCAATTCAAGACCCCAGCTGGTAGTTGCCATAACTTAAGGACAATTTTAGAAACGTAATACACACTACTAGTGCACTGTGCCTAAAACAAATAAAAAGACAAAGACAAAAAAGGTAGTGTATTCATTCAGATTTTCAACAATACAAAAGATTAAGATACATTCAAGGAAACTTAACTTTCAAGTGTTTTAGTGGTTGTCACCCAGCAAATGTTTCTCTTCCTTAGCTCTATCCAGACTACCCCCTAAATTCCGGCTACACTCATACTCCAGATTCATCTTGTTCTGTCTCAGGGCGTCCATTTCAGTATCTACGTGACCAGACCACCCAGGAGCCGGGAGGGTGGCTGGGTTCGCTGTTGAGGTAGTGTGATACCTGCGGCCTTTGGAGCCACCGCATCTTAATCTTGTACAAAGCAGATAGAACACCTCAATCACATTCAGAGCCAGAGACACACAGGCCACCACCAGCATGAAGATGATGAAGATGGTCTTCTCTGTAGGACGGGACATGTAGCATTCGACAGTGAAGGGGCAGGGAGATCTTGAGCAGGGGATCATGGGGACCATGACAAACCCATACAGGTAGTACTGACCCACAATGAAAGTGATCTCTATAATGATCTTAAAGAACAGCTGGATCATGTAACTACCTAGCAAATTCCCCTTAATTTTGATCTTCCCTGCTTCGTTGCTGTATTTGGGCTTCTTCAATGTGCCATTGTCAACTTGGCTCTGCAGTATGGCTCTCAGTTTGTTCTCCTGGCTGATGACATGCATGGCATGGCCCAGATATAGAAGAGTTGGGGTGGAGACAAAGATGATCTGCATGACCCAGAAGCGGATGTGTGAGATGGGGAAGATATGGTCGTAGCACACATTCTCACAACCAGGTTGTTGCGTATTGCATATGAAACCAGACTGTTCATCGCCCCACACGTTCTCTGCTCCGGCACCCAAGACCATGATTCTGAACAGGAACAGGACACTCATCCATATCTTTCCGACGACTGTTGAGTGAGACTGCACCTTGTCCAGTAACTTGGAAAGAAAACTCCAGTCCCCCATGTTTGCTGATGTTCAATGGTTATCTAGAGTAAAGAAGAAGACATGAAACAAGTTACTGTCGATGAATATGAGGGCAGAATGGGCACGAGGGGCTCAGTACACAAGGGCCGTCTTATCAATGAGTCAGGTTTTCAATGTTTTTCACCCAGTTTTCAGCCTTAATCATTAATCGGACCATTGGGAAATGCACACAATAGCCTCAAGCCAAGTGCCTAAAACTGATATCCCTTCGATCGCTATAATTTACCTTTAATAAGAAAATGATTGTTACAAAACATTGTCTTCTAATTCAGTGTGTATCCAAAAACTATTAAAACCCAAAATAAATCAAATGTAAGCAGTTTGACAAATGTAGAGAAACCACCGATTGACAGTCTATTTGATAGTAAATGTATAGTATTAAATGTAAACGTAATCATTCTGAGATAAAATGTTGGTATAACTTTGGAATCATTTATATTTAAACATTTGATGATAATGCCTGTTATTCAGTAAACTTCAAAGACAAATATCTACAGTGGAATCCTTATATCAAACATTATTATAAATTGAACTGCTGTTCTGTTCATTTTTCGTTAAATTTTAAAAGAAAATGTTGCTTCTTACCTTGTCCTGACCCTATGGAGACTGTGTGGCCAACTGATGTTAACATAAGTTGAACCTTGAGATTTTAGGGCTGGTGGTAAGAATTGCGTAACCCATCTGCAGTTTCACAGTCATCATAGGGAAATGGGATTTTAAAAGTTAACCCTTGGGATTGACTGGAAGGTTCCGTGTAATGATTGACAGATAGATACCAACAACAGATTAAACAGGAACACATCTACATAAATGATTTTATATTGCATTGAATTAATAACATAAAATAGGCATCATGGAGGCAGACATTCTGAGACTAATTTATAATAACAACAGAAGAATCAAACCAAACACAATGATAACAGCCAGAATAGATTCTTATAAAAGAGTAATTTATTAAATCAAGACTATGGTGATATATGAATTACATTACATCAACTCATACAAGCAATGGCACAACCAATAATACAAATCCCAAAGAAATACACACATTTATATTATTTATCTGTGGGACAAGCTCAAAGAAATCCTCTATTCGATGAAAACATTTTTTATTTATGAGAAATAGACTTCCTCCATATTAGCAATGTTGTCCTCAGAAGCCACACTTTTCGTCACCCCACTGCCCAGCTTCCTCCCATGCAGCTCCAACTCCAGATTTTTTACAGTTCTGGATCATCTGGTCCCTGTTCTCAAAGGCCTTTCTCTCCAGGACAGGGGTGACCAGGGTCACACTGGATAAAGACAGTCTCTTCTCTGTGGGTCTAGACAGAAAGCATTTCACCTGGTGAGGCCAGGGGAAGCGGCTGCAGACAAAGCGAGCCTGGAGGGTGAATCCATACAGGTGGTATTGACCCACAAAGAACTCCAGCTCTAACCGGATCTTCACCAATATGTGCACAATATAACAGAAGGCCATGCAGGTTAATCATCACATTGACGTTGCTGTACTTGGGGACTGTGTAGCCCTTCTTCAGGAAGTTAATGGCCTTCTCATACTGTACTTGTTAATTCTTCTCGCACTTTGTCCAGCAGCTGGCCCAGCAAGTCCCATTCACCCATTTCGATTGTCCAGTTGGACAGTTTACTGTGAAAAAATAATATATATACAGTTGAAGTCGGAAGTTTACATACACCTTAGCCAAATACATTTAAACTCAGTTTTTCACAATTCCTGACATTAAATCCAAGGAAAAATTCCCTGTTTTAGGTCAGTTAGGATCAATGACTGGAACGAACTACAAAAATCTCTGAAACTGGAAACACTTATTTCCCTAACTAGCTTTAAGCACCAGCTGTAAGAGCAGCTCACAGATTACTGCACCTGTACATAGCCTATTTGTAATTTAGCCCCCTCTTTCCCTACTTTCCCTACTATTTTGCTCCTTTGCACCCCATTATTTTTATTTCTACTTTGCACATTCTTCCACTGCAAATCTACCATTCCAGTGTTTTACTTGCTGTATTGTATTTACTTTGCCACCATGGCCTTTTTTTGCCTTGACCTCCCTTATCTCACCTCATTTGCTCACATTGTATATAGACTTGTTTCTATTGTATTATTGACTGTATGTTTTGTTTTACTCCATGTGTAACTCTGTTGTTTGTGTCGAACTGCTTTTCTTTATCTTGGCCAGGTCGCAATTGTAAATGAGAACTTGTTCTCAACTTGCCTACCTGGTTAAATAAAGGTGAAATAAAAACGAAAAAAATATCCACATCATTTTCCTGCCACATGATGCCATCTATTTTGTGAAGTGCACCAGACCCTCCTGCAGCAAAGCACCCCCACAACATGATTGATTTGCACTTTTCGCACCAAAGTACGGTCATCTCTAGGAGACAGAACGCGTCTCCTTCCTGAGCGGTATGACGGCTGCGTGGTCCCAGTGTGTTTATACTTGCGTAATATTGTTTATACAGATGAACGTGGTACCTTCAGGCATTTGGAAATTGCTCCTAAGGATGATCCAAATTTGTGGAGGTCTACACGTTTTTTTCTGAGGTCTTGGCAGATTTCTTTTGATTTTCCCATGATGTCAAGCAAAGAGGCACTGAGTTTGAAGAGAGGCCTTGAAATACATCCACAGTTACACCTCCAATTGACTCAAATGATGTCAATTAGCCTATCAGAAGCTTCTAAAGCCATGACATCCTTTTCTGGACTTTTCCAAGCTGTTTAAAGGCACAGTCAACTTAATGTATATAAACTTCTGACCCACTGGAATTGTGATACAGTGAATTATAAGTGAAATAATCTGTAAACAATTGTTGGAAAAATTACTTGTGACATGCACAAAGTAGAAGTCCTAACTGACATGCCAAAACTATAGTTTGTTAACAAGAAATTTGTGGAGTGGTTGAAAAACTAGTTTTGATGACTCCAACCTAAGTGTATGTAAACTTCCCACTTCAACGGTATATATTTATCACCTGGGGGATTATCACTTATGACAAGAACTATATAAGATATTGCATTTTTTAAGCAAGGTTTTAGAGAATGAATAGATCTCATAACAGCATTATTAATATGTACTAATTGAAATGTACCAATGAGCGCTCAGTCAAAGACCCTCTTTATGTGTTCATTTGGACCAGTGAGTACATTGATACATGAAGGCCCATGAGGCCCAGATGTCAATAGCCGTTCCAATAACAGACCTTTCCAATCTGGTGGGAACCAAGGACCTGACCTTGTTCAATCCCTAAACATTGATTGTTTTATTCAGAAGGCACATGAAGACATGAAGATTGTTTTCCTACCTTTTCATTACATTCAGTTTGCTGTGCCACTATTTCATTCAGGAACATTTATTGAATACATACTCAAAATTAAATCTTTGCCTATCAAAGTTTTCTTTAGGAAAAACCTCCCACTGCAGATAGTAGTCTACTTTTCATCAAGGCTGTATGCGTAGTCTATTGGTAAACTGGTATGGTCACATAATGTTATAATTATCTGCCATTACTTTTTGTCAACGTCAGCAATCCCATCCATCCTTACAAAGCAGGTGGTATATCTCTAATGTAAAGCTCATTTGATTAACCTCACTGTCTATGCATTATGACTGTCTAATACCAACAACTACCCAGAGGCAATTAACCATTACATCTCACTTTCTAATGTCATGAATGCAATTTTCACAAATCTGGTATTTGATCAAGTAATTATCATAAGTGAATTGTTTGCTTTTTCAACTTACCAAGGGACAAGCCTGAAGAAAGGTTCGAGCTCAGTCTCTCAGGATGGTGATGTCAGGGTGAAGATGAGAACCTTCTCAACCTTCCCCTCTTATGGACGAGGCACCATCCAAAGCACAACAAAGACTACATATCCCACCTCTTAGGCATGACACCATTCAATGACCTGTGGTAGTGCTGTGGCCCAAGATGAAACCTGAAAGTGATCATGTAGGTTCCTATGATACCTAGTGTACAGCTATACCAAACATAGAGGCAGGGTATGTCAATATTCAAGAAATTCTAGAAGTTTGACAAATTATTTAAAAGTCAGAGACACTGCCAACCCGCAACAAGATTTAATTGTCTATAGATCAAGTATTGATTTTCATACACAACATGCATTTTATGTGTCTAATGATTAGACATGTTGTAATTTCTTTGTCAATAGTTACTTTCTAATTGTTCCATCAATTGTTTGTTTGTTTTTTACAGCAGACTTTGCTTCACATGTTTGTAATCTTCACAATAACAATGTCTGACCTCATTTTTTCCAAAAGAATATGTCAACAGTGTTGGTCCTTCTAAGTGTAAATTATTTACTAAACTATCTTGTCTTTGTTGATTAAAAACATATTTTTGTTCAAAAATGAAATCCTCATGAAGTACATCAACAAATAATTATTTAGTAAGGATTATCTTTATTGAGCTACATTTTGTATTGTGCTATGCATAACATATGCATATTCACCAAGCATAAACCAGATGGAATGTCATTCACAAGCACACAACTTATTTCTGCAATCACATCACCAATAATTAGAATCTCAGCACCATCAGTAAATAAATAACTAATTTCAAAATGTATTCTCAAGTACTCTGTAAGTTGTCAAAACGACTGGCATTACATAGGAACGCCAGTTAAACACCTCAAAGACCACAGTTCCTCAAATAAACATCTCAAATCACTGCAAAAAAAGATCTCCATCACCTCACATATCTGTGCATTTCAAAGACATCATCAACATAATTTGGGAGCGACACTCCTGGAGATTATTTAGTATTACATTCACTGAATAAATATAGATTTTTAAGATACAACTATTACACACTCATTCACTCATCATCTGTTTGATGCCTGTATTAGCTAGGCATAACTTTGTTGTCATGAGTTTAGTGACTGGAGTTCAGTTTTCTGTATGAAGGAGACCTTTCAGCATGAGATTGTGAGCATACATGACCGAAAAACACAAATCCATTCTGGCATTGACTGCACAAGTCCAAACTAGAAAAGATAACACAAACAAGGGTCATGGTTGGCCTAAAGTTTAAAATGGACTATGGACTACTAAATGTCTATCCGTCACCCCATTTTAATCAGCACTGATCTGTGTACCTGCAGTTCATGGGGACAATAGTCTGTGGTCTTGTGTGAGATGCCCAGGGTGGATATGGCATGACAGGCATAAACAACTGACTGTGGTACTAGCACAAAGTTTCTAAACCCAGAGGCGCAACATCGCAAGCTTTCCAGGAATACTTGTGATATAGACCAACAGACCCAGCTTGGGCTTCGGGTTTGAGAAGTCCATTTTATTTAACTAGTTAAGAATTTACAATGAAGGCCTACCATGACGAAACCCAGACAACGCTGGGCCAATTGTGCGCCGCCCTATGCGACCCCTAATCATAACCAGTTGTGATACAGGGCCACTAACCAGGGCCTGTAGTGACACCTCTAGCACACATATGCACCACTCTGGAGCCCAAATGAGAGTCTAACAGTATTCCATAGTTGTTAATTTTCTCGAAATCAAAAATTTGTGCCAATGTTTTAAGTAGTTAAACGTTATTACAACAACCTCATAAAAGTGACAGACAGATACGTTGTCATTTTCGTCACCAACAACTTTATATCGAAGGAGCGCCTTTGATATGACGGCTTTCACATGGGCAGTTCGGCGCCAGATGACCGTTAGACCCGATGACGTGTTTTTACGTATGAGCTTAGCTAGCCAACGCCTTCATGGCCTCGCCTAGACTTATGGTAGGCGATTTTGATTAGAGAAGCACTTTAAGACTGGCCCTTTTTTTTGCCTGTCTTCATACTGTTCTATTTTTGATGTGGCTTTTGACAGACGTTCCTTTCCCGGAAGAGAGTGTAAACATGGGGGACCACGTGACATCTAACGGACAGGGATTTAAAGGAACAGGAAAAAGCATAGTGCATGAACACTTTGGTTTAAAATAACACGAGTAGCTGAAATTGATTGTATATCATAATTGTCAGTGTTAACAAACAAAAAAATATGGTGTTTGTTTGCACCCCTTTTCCAAAGTACTGTTACATGTTTCCATGTTTCTGCAGGAGGTTGGAAATTGTTGCTAACTGCACAACTATATTGGCGTAATGAGCAGTACGGTATGGAAGTCGTACACTGTTTATTACAATGTGATACATTTGCAATGGCTTTGCGAAAATGTTTAACCAAGGTCTGTCATGCAAATGACTTTATCTCCTTACCTTCGTTGCTCGCAAGCTAACGTTAGCTACCATGTCAAACAAACATAAAGTCAACTAGCTGCAGTAACGTTACATAGCAAGAGAAAGCATGCCCACGTTTTAATACAATGGCATCGTTTGTCTAGCTATATTTGTTATATTTCTATTTGTTTTCTTCTTCAAACTGCACTGTTGGTTAAGGGCTTGTAAGTAAGCATTTCACTGTAAGGTCTACCTGTTGTATTCGGCGCATGTGAGAAATACGATTTTAGTTGTTACATTAAAGTAGCACTGTAGCTAGCGAGCAAACTGAGTTGCCACTGGATAATCTCCATTCTGTGGATATTTCTGCAGAGAAGAGTGAATCCACATTAGGACCATGTCTCAGATCTCAGCTGAGGAGGAGTCTGAACTTCAGTCTGTTGAGGCAACTGCTAAAAAGCATCAAGACAGAATCTCAGGTGCATCTACCAATTTAACGTGCAGAGGAAATATTGCTTAATCTGGAGGAGATGGACAAGAACTTCCATAAGTAAGCAGAATTTAATACCTTCTCATTTGCTACAATCAAATCTGTAGTAAATTATATCCATTATTATCTAACGCTTGTTGAATATCCGTCTTTTTCAGTTGTGAATTTGTTAAGTACCTGCGGCAGTATGTGGAAAGCTCTCTGAGAGCCGTTATCGAGGAGGTGACAGAGAGATGTAACAGGAGAGGGACATGCTGTTGGGTCCGGTCAGGACACCTTGGTTCATGCTGTTACAAGGAGGACTAGAGAATCTGGAGAGTATGTATGGTGTCTCTATAAAGCATTCTCAGTGAAGACTTGTCACAAGTGACTTCTGATGAACTTTATCCTTTACCGTATTCCCAACATGGCTCGTCACTTACTTCACAGAATATGCCATTGCTTACAGGGAGTCTAAAGTCTATGTGCTTGTGTGCTTCACAATGAATACAATCTTGAAGCAATAGCGGCAAGGTAAAAATCTGTCGTTCTGCCCCTGAGCAAGGCAGTTAACCCACTGTTCATGGCACCAAAGAAGTGGAAGTGGATTATGGCAGCCCTCTGCACTCCTCTGATTCAGAGGGTTGGGTTAAATGCAGAAGACACATTTCAGTTGCATGCATTCAGTTGTACAACTAACAAGGTATCCCCCTTTCCCTTAGTGTAGACTAGATTTTTCATTGTATTTACCTGTCTCATTTACTTTGTGTAAAATTTCATCAGGTAACAATAATGTAAATTCCTGCGCCAAAGCATGCGATCTTATCCTCCATCGGATAAGTTTCGTGATAAGTGCCTAAATGTCCTTTTATCTACTATACTTTGTTTCTGTGTATATTAATGCATGTGTATAGATGACCTAATGTATAATAACTGTTACCAATAATGTAGAAAATGTAATGTACATGACGCGAAAGGAACCACTGTACCATGTCCGACTATGTTTGTTGCTCTACCTGAGTGGTCCACATTATGGTAAAAAATCTGTAATATGTGATGTAAATTATTGTGTCATTGTGGAATGACACTTAAATACATTTCTAACCTCTACTTTGTCATTTATAGATACAAGCAAATAATTAGAAACACTGAAGAACACGATGATGGTAGTTGTTGAACCATTGATGAATACGTTTGAAGAGGACCAACTGAGAAGGAAGGAGATGCACAGGGAGAGCCAACATCCTCAGTTAAACAGCCATTACACAGACAACTGCTCCGACAGTCATTCTTCCTTCAATCAGGTAGTAAGTACCATGTTAAAGAATTTGCCTAAAAGTCACTCTTGCAAAGTGAGGATCCACCCAACGATCCATTGAATGGCTTTTTATACACTACCGGACCAGTATCATTATACCGTATAAACATATTTTGTTGATCTGGATAAGTAATACTAATATACTTGTAAATCATTACATTATAGGCTTAAGTTGTTTGTGTTGCCTCTGAGTTGAGTTTGCAATCAGTGTAATTTATGCTGTCTAATTATAACTCCCGAGCACAAAAAAGTGAATGTACAGTAATTACACATTAACTACAGTTGCAAATGTTTCCTTAGGGTTATGTATTTATCAAACAATAGCAGCTGCAAGTACTTGCTGAAAGGTTGGACCCTAGTAGGCCTAAAGAGTTAAAATGATTTCAATATGATTTCTATTCTGTATAATTTGCTAGATTATTACTAGATTGGTAAAAGTGTTATTAATTGCATCCAATGTTGTGTGGTCTCTGAGAGTGACAGTGATGTGGTGTGCAAGTGCACTGGGAGGCCATGCAGTGTCTGTGTGGTGCATAGACCTCGGATGTGCTGAGCTGTGGGAGTTGGAGCAGCCTGCATAGGAACCTCTCAGCTGCACTGGCTGACCCAGATCCTGACCTCAGTGTAAGTCACTGAAAAATGCTCACACAAAAGTTGGCACTTATGATTGGAGATAACATGTCCTCAGCAAAATGCCTTTCTTATGTAACTTAGAAAGTCATATTAATGTACTACTCAAAGGAATGCAGTCATCCTGGTTTTGCTAATACAACAAAATGTTAAAAGGTAAAGAGCTGGACAGCTTAGTTTGGCAACTGAAGATGTCTGATAGATTAACTCAAAGTAAAGTAGGCCATCTTCATACGCTATTAAACATTAACAACAACGCTTGTAGGCATTCTTAGAGTAGACATTTAAAATCTCTGTCTTTATACTAGGTCTTTAAAACCCCTTAGAGTCGATTTCCGCACCCCGCGGACATCGAATAAAAACAATTACCATAAAAATCTGTCTATTTAAGCTAAAGATATCTGTTTTTTGCATTGGATTTACCGCATTTGCTGATGTCACACTTCTGCATCTGCGGTGAAAGGTTACAGAGCTAGGACGGTGTTTGTCAGACAATGAGACATCCCGAAAATCAGTCTTCTCACAAAATCGTCTGTAGCATCCGAACAGTTTGGTTTACATAATAATATGGAAATGTGAGACTCTCACGAACAAATACATGTCGGTTGTTTTGCTCTAGGATGCCCACAGGCTTCACAAGACTTGTCTGAAGGTCCACTGGTACCATTTGAAAAAATGGATGGAAGTATGTATGGAGACTGTTAAGTGCCAAAAATAAGGGTATAAATACATGTAAAAAATGTTTCCTGATCTTTCTTATATCTCTCAGATATAGGACAGATACTTCAGAACAAACTTCCCTTTTTATTTAATTTTTGGGACTGTTATTCCATGTAGTGAATCTGTTATTCAATGCGTTTGTATGGGCAAATAGCAGTAAGGCCAAATAAAATGTTCATGAAATACTTTTAAAATATATTTTTTGATACTTCAAGGGGTCTTAAAATTCTAAATCAAATAGCAAAATTATCTTACGTATGACCTTCTTAAAACAATTCCATAAACCTTAGTGAAACCCCTTACCCCAGCTTAGACAGGGCTTAGAATGTAATGGGCTAAATAGAATAAGATACTCTAATATGGGAATTCACCCCCTAGGGATTTTGTGTTCTGTTTTGTAAACATCTTTCGTTTTTTATTGGTCTGATGAACATTTGTCACAGTGAAATTGCAAAAATTCACACCTGCATGAGTCATAGTTTTGTTGATCCTCTATTCAAGATAAGGTCCGGGGCTTTTTGATCAAAAACATTCTCTTCTCCACTGATTGTAATAAGAGAGATCTACAACAGTTTAGGTAATTCATTCGTTTTCTCCTATATGTTTCTGAAATGTCTTGTTTCTTTTTCTATTCAAAGTCTGATGTGGATAATGATGTGAATAATGTATATTTTGCCTTCTGACAAATAGCTAAAAGTCTGGAGTCTGACTTCATGTACCTTAAACTGGGGCTCCCGAGCGGTCTAAGGCATTGGATCTGTGCTTGAGGCATAAACAAGAATTTGTTCTTAACTCACTTGCCTAGTTAAATAAAGGTAAAAAAAATAAAATAAACTGAGCCTCCTGACTGGATCGGTGTCACGAACCGGCTCAAAGCCCGTAACAAAAGGGAGACAACGTGGAGATAAGGAGTAATAAAATATATATTTATTAAATAAGTAACTAAGTATAATATACAATGGTGTCTGTAATCAGTAGTCAGTAGTGTAAGTGAGTGTTTTGCATGAATGTGATAATGCAGGGTGTTGAAAGGTTCCAAAGCAAACAACCAAAAAACCACTAAGAAAAACAACCAAATCTATAAAGGTGTCTGCATGGAGAGAGTCTCCTCCATGAATGGGGAAGTGGTGTATTTATCCTGGGAGACACCGGGCCCTGGTGTTTCCCATGTAGCTGACGACCCTCCCAACTCCGCCCACCAGCATCCTAATAAGGAAATAACAGAGAGAATACGGCAGACAGAGTGGGAGGGTCGTCACGATCGGTTGGGATTGATGTAAACGGACCGGACATTACTCGTCTTCTAAAACACGAATGCACTCTGTAATGTGATACTAGCATGGCAGTTTTACCCATATGAATATGATATAGTTTTTATTCACATTTATTTTTCCACCAGATGAAACTAATGAATGATTTTCAGAAGGAAGTGACAATCTTTTGGATTCGCCACCCACAAAAGTGAGATGTTCTATTTTACAGTATATTCAGTAATCAGCACTTGCAAAGTAATAGTTTAGTCTAAAATGTAATTTGATATCCTCTTTGTCTCACTAGGTACATTGAGGAGATAATAGAGTACTTTCTCCCTCCTGTCCTTACACCCTGAACACGGGTTAGAGACACAAGGGTCAGAGAAAGCCTTACACCTCATTGCCTTACTGGATATCAAAGCCACCTGGTTTGGATGGATGGTGAGCACAATATTAACCTAGCTTCTATTAACACTACAAGAAACCAACCCCGCCCATAAGTAGGCTAACCAATTGTCAGTGCTGAGTGAAGATGATGTCAGTCCTGTCTCTTCCAGCATGGTTACTACAGCAGGACCGTGGTCTACAGGGTTCTGGAGATGAAGTACAAGTCTCTGGTGAGTGAGTGATGACTAATCTTAATGGTTCTGTTCTGTGGCAGTGAGAGTGGACTGGAAATGAGGGTGGTGGTGAGATTGATGATGAGTTGATGATTGACCACTCCAGGAATCTCAAGGGTCTGTCTCTGATTCTCCTCCTTCGTGATTAGAAATGAGTTCCCAGTTTGATTAATATTAAATTCCTTGCCTTTATAGCTATTAAAACCTTGCCATATATGGAATGCTTGCCTTACAGTATGACATTGATGGATGATGAAGACATTACACTTGCTATTCATAGTTATATTCTGAGGTAGAGTTCTGGAAAATATATTAACTTAAAATGAATTAACTTAAAACAAAGTAGTTTCCTGGTCTTCAGTTGTCTTTTTTTCAGTGTTTAAAACATCCCTTTGATTATTGAATGAGTGCTGTTCTATCCCAGATTTTGTAGCAGCTCTTCAGCAGTGTATCTATTGAGTCCTGTGACCCATTCATAGACGAGACGGGTGAGGTCATCCACTCTATCGAGAACCAGCACATCAGTGAGTTCAGCTTTAATCTACAAGAGTATTTCTCTATTCTATTTCAATTACATTAAAACCAAGATTTACTGTAGCACAACACCAACAATTGACATGTAGGCCAATTTCATATCTAGTTGTTGGAGGTGAAAATGTCTATTTATTTAACCTGTTCTATATCCCTTGAGAACTCGATGCAGGCGCCAGAAGCCACCCCTCACAGCTTGCCTCCATCTCTCCCTATTGACCTAGTTCACACACCTCCTTATCCCACTCTGTGGTGGAGGGTGTTTAGATGCTGAATAGGTCAAGTCTTGTTTAGGCGGACCGTATCAGGAGTTATCAGGCTGGTTTGTTTTCCTCTGTGGTCTTGGTCTGTCCTCCTCTCCAGGCCCAATGGCTCTGCTACTATCTATCGCCAGAGTCGTGGAGTGCTCACATGCACTGATAGAGATGACGACTGTGTATACTGTATAGTCTGGGGAGGAGCTGCATAGTGTTGGTGGGGATGGAGGGAATCACTGACTGGTCAAGCTCAGGTAGTACAGGGCTCATGAAAAGTCTTGAAAAGCCCAGATTGTCTATGACCATGCAATATGTATACATCTTTTAGTCCACAATAAAACTAATGGCTTATGTGTGGACTAGAGCTTACTCTAATTTTGCTAAATAACTTGTGGTAGGCTATATCATTCTACGGGGTAATTAAGTAAAGGAGACTCTGGGTTATGGAAATGCAGAAAGTATTTAAGAATCCATTAGGTGTTTTGTCATTTGGTTAGGACGGAACATATTACCTATCCTACGCCTGTATTCTAATTCAGACTAGCTTCTCTATTCTCTCTCATGCTAAATCCATTGAGACACTATTTTTCTCCATACATTGTTTCTCCTGAATACAGTACAAATGTCCACAGCCTCATGTATGATATGGAAGGCCGAGTGAAAAAGAGACGCTTAATGCCTCACTATGCTCTATAGTTCTCCTTTAAACATAGGTGTTATTCCCTCCCTGCCTGTCTCCTGAGCCCAGATAGCTGTGTTATCGTCAGAGAGGAGGGAGTATTTCTCCGGAACGTGCCTCGTGTTATCTGGCGTAGAGTGAGGTTGCGTTCTTGACCTTGCTTTGGATGAGCACAGATAAACTGAACCCATTGTCAGTGATTGTACAAAGGCTTTTTGTCCCTTAAACACTCGTAACATATTGTACAAATTGTAACATCAAACACATTTTTTGTTTTGCAGGACGAAAGATATATACAAAATAATTGATGTACACAACTGTACACAATTCTGAGCACCAGTTTTGGCTCGTGAGTGCTACTTTCAAAATTACTGGCTGAAATTATACAAAACCTTTGTAGTGTCAGAACTGCCCGTTGTGTGTTTTAATTGTTTTAGCATACGCTAAAAGATAGGTTTGTGAAGAAATTGTATGAAATTACATCAGTATGCTATTTGTTATACATCAGTTTTACCTGATCAGGTGTTAATTGGGTCTAGACAGCATTTTATATATTATGTTCCCACTGTTGAATTATGATCTTGTTTCTGTTCAGGCATTGCTAAAAGTACTCTACACTGCCAAAAAGCTGGAATACACTTACTTTGTTCACTCATTATGTGTGCTAGGAAGGGAGAATGGGAGAAAGCTCTTTCCCATCAAAGTGGGGAAAAGCAAAGGTATGAGCAGAAATACATATTTTTTTTTTTAAAGTCTTATCGTTTTAGATAGTTTGACAGTTATTTCACAGAGGTTACGTAGACCCCATCCTTGAGGTACAGCAGCTGCAATCCATTATTCTAGGTTGCCACCCTAACTGTCTGATCAATTTATAATTTTCCTGTCTTACAGATCCAGTCAGTCTGACAGACCTGGTTGTCATTCTGATTAGCATCATGTACCAACACCCCAAACCTCTGCACAGTGACTCGTTGCATGCAGGTGTGGTTCACGTTGCCTCTCCCATCCCTTGACTCACTACAAAGCCGTCATTTACACATGCTGCCCAGCTTCCGATTAAGATTATTAATTAACTATGAAAGAAGGTGTAACGGATACTGTAGTATGTGTCTTAGTTTTTATGACAGCCCTTTATCGCGATATAGTGTTCTAGAGTACACCCACTTTAATTCTGTCAGACCTTTTGTCTCGACTCTAGAGAACACTGTGATACTCACTGAGAGGAGACGTAACAAAATCACTGAGATTCACTGGCGTGCCATAACCTTGTATTGAGCTATTAAACATGATCTCAGTTGGTGACAGCAACACCTCTTTTATTTCCCCTTCACTTTCTTGACCAACACTACACTATCTTTATTCCAGTCAAAAGATCAATATTAATGTACCTTCCCTGTCTCACAGGAGATCCTTTGTTTGTGCTTTGTCACTAACTAGTTTACAGCTAAAAAAACAGCCATATCGTTTGTTATCTATGTTCAGATAATGATAACTGTTACTTAGGAATTTACGCTGTAGAATTTATGCTGCAATTCTACACTGCAAAACCTGAACTGACCCCTGTGGATGTGTGTCTAATCTGTTGAGGGTATGTCAAGAGTTACATATGCACTGTATGAGTTGTCTGTGTCATTTTGTATTCATTCCGCAATGTGCCCAAAGCCATTTCAATTCGTTTTGTGTGTCACAGGCCAGATTAAACTCCCCAGAAACTGCACTCATATAGCAGACACTCTCACAAGAATTGTCACCACGGAATGAGGATTGTCGCTTTTCTTATATGAAAGAAATCTAGTTTCTGCCGAGAGTGAAGGGTAAGTTAAAACTGATTTGATTCAGTACACAAGGTGCTTATTTATTATTATGAATATTACATTTTCAGCATACTAAGTATACTAAGAAAGTATGTAGAAGTTCTTTCTCGTGTACTTACAGAGCACAAATAGGAAATTGGCTTGTTTAAGGTCAACTGCAGCTGGGGGTTTTTATATCTCAATACCAAATCATTTCTGGGTAACAATTAAGTACCTTACTGTGATTCTTAGCAAGAGCAATTTCTCAAGCAAGTGTTTTGATAGGACTGTCTGGGACTGAGTGTGGAGTAGAAAACTGAAATCTAGCTGTTATTGAAATGGATCACTAGCCACTTTAATAATGTTCCGTATCTAACATTACTCATCTCATATGTATAAACCGCACTCCACACTATTCTACGGTATCTTAGTCACTTTTAAATTGTGTTGACATATTGCATCTCCCATTTCATATGTATATACTGTATTGTATTCTAGACTACACCACTGACTGTTAAACAGCCATCTCCAGCACATCAGAGGCTGCTGCCTATAGACAGATTAGGAATCACTGGCCACTTTAAGGGAATGGACACACTAGCCACTTTAATAATATATCTGTATCTTGCATTACTGTATGTGTAAACTGTACTCTATACTATTCTAAGGTATTCTAGGTATCTTAGTCATTTGAGTTGTTTGTAAATATTGCATCACCCATCTCATATGAATATACTGTATTCTATACTCTGCCACTGTATCTTATTCCAATGCTGCTCTGATATATATGTATATATATTCTTAATTCATTCCTTATTTAGATTTCCATGTATTTTGTGTATATGTTGTGAAACTTAGATATTACTGCACTGTCGGAGCTAGAAGCACAAGCATTTTGCTACACCCACAATAACATCTGCTAAACACGTGTATGTCAACAAATACAATTTGATTTGATTTATTGGCAGAGAGGTTTGGAACTCTTTCTTATTGGTCTATTGTGTAATTTACAACCTGTTGATGTCACCAGGCAGGCCATACTCCATCCCACCATAACAGGCAGAAATCTCAGCACTCTTTTCAAACAGCTCTTCTAATTGTCTCACGTCCGATGATGTCACTCCTACGCAATGCTCGTCCCTTAACCGATCTGTCTTGTAGGATATGGAACTCCTCTCTAAAAATCGAGATTTTGCTCATCCATTTTACACTAGTTCCTTGTTTATTTAACCTTAATTTAACTAGGCAAGTGTGATACAGCCCGGGATCGGACCCGGGCCTGTAGTGACTCCTCTAGCACTGATGCAGTGCCTTAGAATTTTGGGATCCAATCAGGATCCAGTTCAGAAAATCACCAAAACATTTACAAATATTATGAAAATCTGTGAAAATCCCTCCGCTCTCGGAAGCTATGATGTACTGACTACTTGGAAAACCATGCTCGATCAGCTGAGCAAATTTGCTCCAGCTAGCAGGCTAGTGCAAGCTTGTTTGAATGGCCATACGGTAGCTAGTTTGCCAGCTTGTTGAAGTTGTACAGCACCAAAATTATGGGACTGTTCTCAGAAATCAGCATGTATTGTATCTGACTCTGACTGGTATTTTGGCCCATTCCTCCATGCAGATCTCATCTAGAGCAGTGATGTTTTGGGGCTGTTGCTGGACAACACAGACTTTCAACTCCCTCCAAAGATTTTCTATTGTGTTGAGATCTGGAGACTGGCTAGGCCACTCCAGGACCTTGAAATGCTTCTTACGAAGCCACTCCTTTCTTCGCCCGGGCAGTGTGTTTGGGATCATTGTCATGCTGAAAGACCCAGACACGTTTCATCTTCAATGCCCTTGCTGATGGAAGGAGGTTTTCACTCAAAATCTCACGATACATGGCCTCATTCATTCTTTCCTTTACACGGATCAGTTGTCCTGGTCCCTTTGCAGAAAATCAGCCCCAAAGCATGGTGTATCCATCCCCATGTTTCACAGTAGATATGGTGTTCTTTGGATGCAACTCATCATTCTTTGTCCTCCAAACACGACGAGTTGAGTTTTTACAAAAAAGTTATATTTTGGTTTCATCTGACCATATGACATTCTCCCAATCTTCTTCTGGATCATCCAAATGCTCTCTAGCAAACTTCAGACGGGCCTGAACATGTACTGGCTTAAGCAGGGGGACACGTCTGGCACTGCAGGATTTGAGTCCCTGGCGGCGTAGTGTGTTACTGATGGTAGGCTTTGTTACTTTGGTCCCAGCTCTCTGCAGGCCATTCACTAGGTCCCCCCGTGTGGTTCTGGGATTTTTGCTCACCGTTCTTGTGATCATTTTGACCCCACGGGGTGAGATCTTGCATGGAGCCCCAGATCGAGGGAGATTATCAGTGGTCTTGTATGTCTTCCATTTCCTAATAATTGCTCCCACAGTTGATTTCTTCAAACCAAGCTGCGTACCTATTGCAGATTCAGTCTTCCCAGCCTGGTGCAGGTCTACAATGTTGTTTCTGGTGTCCTTTGACAGCTCTTTGGTCTTGGCCATAGTGGAGTTTGGAGTGTGACTGTTTGAGGTTGTGGACAGGTGTCTTTTATACTGATAACAAGTTCAAACAGGTGCCATTAATACAGGTAACAGAGGAGCCTCTTAAAGAAGAAGTTACAGGTCTGTAACAGAAATCTTGCTTGTTTGTAGTGACCAAATAACAAGTTCAAACAGGTGCCATTAATACAGGTAACAGAGGAGCCTCTTAAAGAAGTTACAGGTCTGAGAGACAGAAATCTTGCTTGTTTGTAGTGACCAAATACTTATTTTCCACCATAATTTGCAAATAAATTCATAAAAAATCCTTCAATGTGATTTTCTGGATTTTTTTAAATAATTTTGTCTGTCATAGTTGAAGTGTACCTATGATGAAAATTGCAGACCTCTCTCATCTTTTTAAGTGAGAGCCACAATTGGTGGCTGACTAAATACTTTTTTTGCCCCACTGTATATGTAATTGCTCAAATATACTTAAGTATCAAAAGTAGAAGTATAAATAATTTCAAATTCCTTATATTAAGCAAACCAAACGGCACAATTTTCTTGTCTTTTAAATTTACAGATAGCCAGGGGAACACTCCAACAAAACATTTGTGTTTAGTGAGTCCTTCAGATCAGATGCAGTAGGGATGACCAGGAATTGTATCTTTAAGTGTGTGAATTAGACCATTTTCCTGTCCTGCTAAGCAGTCAAAATGTAATGAGTAATTTTGGGTGTCAGGGAAAATGTATGGAGTAGAAAGTACATTATTTTCTTTCGGAATGTAGTCGAGTAAAAGTAAAAGTTGCCAAAAATATAAATATTGAAGTACAGATACCCTAAAAAACTACTTAAGTATTACTTTAAAGTATTTTTACTTAAGTACTTTTCACCACTGTATACTACTATATCAAGTTATCGACCAATAAAAGGTTACATTAGCAAGACATGTTGGAAAGGAATATTTTAGGGTACGTTTATTAGCAGTTTTACTATTTGGATTACTCTTTGCCAGCTAGCACTGATGATATGCTGTTGGCTATCATGAACCATCATCTATGCCTTTATCAATATTAATTTTTTATTCCACCTTTATTTAACCAGGAAGGCTAGTTGAGAACAAGTTCTCATTTACAACTGCGACCTGGCCAAGATAAAGCAAAGCAGTTCGACACATACAACAGCACAGAGTTACACATGGAATAAACAAACATACATTCAATACTACAGTAGAAAAAGTCTATATACAGTGTGTGCAAGTGAGGTAAGATAAGGGAGGTAAGGCAATAAATAGGCCATGGTGGCAAAGTAATTACAATATAGCAATTAAACACTGGAGTGATAGATGTGCAGAAGATGAATGTGCAAGTAGAGATACTGGGGTGCAAAGGAACAAGATAAATACAGTATGGGGATGAGGTAGTTGGATGGGCTATTTACAGATGGGTTATGTACAGGTGCAGTGATCTGTGAGCTGCTCTGACAGCTGGTGCTTAAAGCTAGTGAGGGAGATATGAGTTTCCAGCTTCAGTGATTTTTGCAGTTTGTTCCAGTCATTGGCAGCAGAGAACTGATATGAATTCAACGTAATCCTTATCCTAAGTTCAAATATCAAACTCCAACTTACTAGTCTTCTCTCAAACATGTGAATGAAACATTAACTATTTCATTGGGTGTAGAAAAACATCTGAGCAATCCATTTACTTTTACCTGAGTCGCCCTTCTAAAATATTCGGAATCATTTTTTGAGAGTTTACCAAAAAACAAACTTTATGATGGATAGGCTGTGTTTTGTTGATCCCAAGCCCCAATCATCCATGGTCTCACTTCTCAATTAGAGCTTCTCAACTGCCCTTGCAATACCCAGAACAACAGTTTATCTTCACAAACCAAACATCCTGAATGTTTGAACATAAGCATCCCACTAGGTACACCACGTCATTTCAACGTGGATAATTGGGTAATATTTGGTTGAGATGTTGGTCAATTATTAGACCTCAGGATAAGACCCAGATGCAGACAGTTCGAAGTAACAAAAGTTTATTTCAAAAACGGGGCAGGCAAAAGACAGGTCAAGGGCAGACAGAGGTCAGTAATCCAGAGCAGAGTCCAAAAGGTACAGAACAACAGGCAGGCTCAGGGTCAGGGCAGGTAGAGGTCAGTAATCCAGGGCAGTGTCACAAGGTACAGAACGGCAGATAGGAAGAATGGTCAAAACCAGGAAAACTAGAAAACAGGAGTACGGGAAAACCGCTGGTAGGCTTGACAAGACAAACTGGCAACAGACAAGCAGAGAACACCGGTATAAATACACAGGGGATTGGGCAGATGGGCGACACCTGGAGGGGGGTGGAGACGAGCACAAAGACAGGTGAAACAGATCAGGGTGTGACATCAATGAGATGAAAACCTATATTAAATTTCTCCCACTCAAAATGAGGAAAAAGTTAGTTGAATTCGTAATGTGTTATCACTATGCTTTCAAACATCTAAAGCACAACCAAATTCCAATGTAACAACAATGTCAGATGTTTGGATTAGTTACCGAAAAGTCACCTAAAAGCGTTATCACTGTGATTTCAGCCATTTAGAAGGACAGCAAGGTTCAAATGGGAATACAAAGATATTTTGTTTATTTATACAACAGATGAATGTGTTATCACTGTTGTTCATCTAATAGCAGAACCAAATGACCTGGATTGCAGTTGAACTTACATTAAAATTACATGGTGCAAGAGATCAATGCCGTTCGAGATTCTGTACAGATTATTACAGCAATTGTGAAGATCTCCACAGACCTGCGACGACCTATGTATTCTATCTTCATCATGCACGCTTTGTATGATTACATAAGAAGTGTATATTTACGGTAACCTCACAATGTGGTCATGGATGTTTACCTCATGTTAAGGTTGAATTGAATGTTACATTAGTTTGTAAAATGGCCTTATCTGTAGGCTGTTTACGGGATTACAAAGGAATATTGATTTGTGCTTGGTTGTCAACGCAACCAAATATCAGCATTTGAAGGAGATTTATCTTCAATCTGTGCCACTGGTTGAGATGGAGGCGTGATTCCAACATATACATTATTAATAATTAAAGCCAGATGGAACTATCCAAGCAGAAGATATCTCCTTCAAATGGTGATATTTGGTTGCATTGACAACGGAATACACTTCAATATGACTAAATATCACATTTTAATTCAACCAGAGCTTGAAACCCTAGGTCTATTGTATTGTCTATTCTTTGTTGAACCCTGTGTTGAATTGAAACAGTAGCTGTTGATGACTTTAGTATAATTGATGATACATGAGTGATAAAGTATGGATACGTTTGAGCTGCTCTGTTAAACCTACCCTTTGGAATGAGTTTGATAGCAACATTGAATATATTTAGTTATTAAGAGCTCTCTCAATGTCATTTTCATAATAGCACATTGGTAATAGTCAGTGGCAATTATAAAAGCTAAACAGGGCTTGGTTAAAACCCTGGATGGGAGACCAAATAGATTCTCCAGTAGGAGGTGCTGCCAAGGCTATTTTTTTATTCTTCTGATAGTGGATATAACATTTAAGATCTGACATTTTCAATGTACGAATTCAAAATATTTTATACAAGGTTTGTCTGTTAAAATTTGGTTACCATGATGACATAATCCTCTGGTTGAAATTTCACCCTCAAAACGACAGTTAATTACTTTTTTTAAATGTATTTTCCATGTAGATTCCAAATCACAATACGTTTACAAATGACTTTAAAACAACATTGATTGAACCTGTTTGTGCCCAGTGGGATATTGTCCAAGTCCATTATTATGTGAGGGATGTAGTGTGTCAGGCAGGCAATGGAGGAGAACAGAAGAGAACTTACTCCACTCTACTAATAACTCATCCCTGTGAGCCCTGTGCTCCTATGGAGGAAGGCTGGAGGAATGAGATTCAGAGCCCCTAATATCACTGCTGAACTCCTCATTATTGCTGTTCAGTGTACGGGTTCAGGGGAGAATTACAAAGGCTCACTCTGAAGTTCTTTTCCCCCTATCATAGATGAGCTCCCTGTCAGAAAGAGATCCCACCCCGGTTCCCAGAGCCATCCTTTCTACATCCTCTCAGGACCTGCAGAATATGTTCATTTTGCTAGTGTCTCCCTCTGGAGGCAAAGGGTGCTTGTGGATCTATGATAATGATGTTGTGGTTTTATTTTCAGTCACCCTTCTGGCATGTTGTTAAGTAGGATAAATAAGATGGGGAAATAATGAGGTTTCCCGTTATACTTTCCTTCTGCTGTCAATCCACACAGAGTGGTTTGAGAGGAGACTTTCCTGAACCTGAACCTTCTGAACTTTTCTGCCACTCTGAAAGGCCTGCTGCTCCTCCAGCATACTCCAGTTTCACCAAGAAACTACAGATATTATTACCATGTTATAGTCAACTCTTATTGCTTACTGGTGATGTGCATTGAGAATCAACACCATGGTAGGGATGAATAGGCAAAATTAAGTCTACTTCCGTACTTAGTATTTATGACGCCCAGCTATGTACTGTATGTATATCATATGCTGGTACTATTACACTGAATGAGATGTATTAGTCTCTCATTAAGTACCCTTACTGCCCAGTGTATGCATCTTATACTGATAACCTGGGCAGAATGACTAGAATTGTTTACATGCGCTTTTAATTACCCCCCTTGTTTTGCATACATTTTTCTCCGTATTCTAATTAAACTAATCTATTTTTAAATCACACCCTTGTTTTGTAATTAATTAAGGATATTTACACATTAAATCAATCAGTGTTTACATTTCTAAATGTTTTAAATCTTCCATTCAGTCCTATTTTTTTGTAAATTCCCATTACTTTGATTTATCCACAATAGTGGTGAAAATGTGCTTGGAATATTGTTTTACTTTTATCTTCATTTTCTATCAATTGTTTGAGCTAGAGATTTACATAAAGTCAATTAACATAAATATATGTATACACTTGAGTGCCATTTCAATATCCCAGAGTACAGAATAATGCCTCTGGCCTAACTAATGTGTTCCCATTTTAATAATAAACAAATATACTGCACACAAAGAATGAGGAATCACGCACACACACACTTTTGATTATGCAAGATAGTAAATTGCTTTTGGCTAATAACAATCATGGCCTACTTTTAATCTGTTATCACACTTTCCTCCAGGCAAGACCATGTGACAAGTTTGGCTACGGTGTGATGGTGACACAGGTAGCAGCAACAACCCCTGGTGTGGTGGCATTACACAGCTCAGGTACTAGCTACTACATGACAGTACTGATAGCAGTTTGAAAATACAATTATTGCACATTACACATGAATTACAGCTCAGTATGTTCTGGCAGGTTTCGTGCAGGCCTTAGTGGTGGAGCTGTGGTCGGTTCTGGAGTGTGGGAGAGAGGAAGTGAGGGTCGTTCACCCCAAGTCCACCCCCATGGACTTCATTGACAGCAGCTGTGTGAAGTTAAAATATCTTCTCAGTTTTTTACAGTTCTGTGTGCTTCCACACTCAGGGTTTCCTTATGATACCTCCTGAGGTCAATCAGCAGGACAACTCAGCCTTGACATACACAGTCAGCCTTCCTTATGAGGTCAGAGAGGACTTACTACAGAGACCAATAGAGTGCTCAAAACTGCATGAGTGGCTGATCTGTGTTGGCAGATGTCAGTGAGCAGTGCTCTGATTGAAGATGGCGTTATGAGTATTGCCCTTGTTGTGTTAGCTCTGCATGGTGAATGGTTAAAGGCTGTGTGTGAATGGTAGGTCTATACCAAGAATGGGCAACATACTGCCAATTCAATCTGGTTTGGGAAATTATTATTTGGGGATAAAAAACACCTCAGGCCACTCTTGAACATCTAAAACTAGATACAAAAAGTATATAGAAATTCGAATGGACCTGCAGTATACGTTTTCAAATAACTGTCCTTTTTCTGGACCGCAAATATATTTGGGCTAACAAATCCGTCCGTGAAATTGTGAAATCCCGATGTGGCCATCGAGATAAAATGATTGCCTAGCCCTGGTCTATACCATATTCAGACAAGATAGGAACCAGCCCAGTCATAGATAAAAACGACAGACACCAGACCTGCAAGAATGACAATGTGGGTTTTTAGATCTGTTTTGGTATGATTTATTCCATAAATTAAATAACGGTGTCTGCCAGATAAATATCCTAGCTCTTGTTTTCTCATGTTTTATTTAAATCCAGTCTTTTGTATTCACTAATCTACAGGAAGTAATCTACTCATGTATTCACAGTTTGTATTTGTTTTTATTATGGATCCCCATTAGCTGCTGCCAAAGTAGCAGCTACTCTTCCTGGGTTCCATCAAAATTAAGGCATTTTATACAATTTTAAAAACATTACAATACATTCACAGATGTCACAATATACTGTGTGCCCTCAGGCCCCTACTCCACCACTACCACATATCTACAGTACTCAATCCATGTGTATGTATAGTAGAGATTGACATGTATATTATTAATATTAGCTCTCTGTGTACATCCAAGGGCTGGCCTTTTCTGAGCCAATTGCAATTTTCCTAAGTCCTTACAGGCTCAATTTTCCTAGGGCCTGTAGGACCTGTCTTGTTGATAGTGTTATTAAGAAGGCAGAGCATCGCTTTATTATAGACAGACTTCTCCCCATCTTAGCTATTACTGCATCAATATGTTTTGACTATGACAGTTTACAATCTCGGTTTACTCCAACAGTTTAGTCATCTCAACTTGCTCAATTTCCACATTATTTATTACAAGATTTAGTTGAGGTTTAGGGTTTAGTGAGTGTTTTGTTCCAAATACAATGTTTTTAGTTTTAGAAATATTTAGGGCTAACGTATTCCTTGCCACCCACTCTGAAACTAACTGCAGCTCTTTGTTGAGTGTTGCAATCATTTCAGTCACGGTAGTAGCTGACGTGTATAGTGTTGAGTCATCCGCATACAAAAACACTGGCTTTACTCAAAGTCAGTGTCATGTTGTTAGTAAAAATGTAAAAAAGCAAGGGGCCTAAACAGCTACCCTGGGGAATTTCTGATTCTAACTGGATTATATTTGAGAGACTTCCATTAAAGGACACCCTTTGTGTTCTGTTAGACAAGTAACTCTTTATCCACATTATAGCAGGGGGAGTAAAGCCATAACACATATGTTTTTCCAGCAGCAGACTATGATCGATAATGTCAAAAACTGCACTGAAGTCTAACAGTTGGTGTTCTGTGCATCACTTTGAGTGTGATCTATCAATATGTCAGTCCTCTGATACCCCTACAGCAATACACACTGTCTGTAGCAGATGTGAATGTAATTGTCATCCTTTTGTTGAGAAGAAGTAGGTTATTTGCATGCAGAATAAATCTCTAGAGACTGATTGAGTACATTTCTATAGTCCGAATTCCTTATTCCCCCACTCAAAGTAATTTTTAAGCCGTTCGAATTGATAGAATGTGTTTCAGACATAAGGAAATGGATGGCTGCAAACTTTCTATTTTTAAACTCGGACAAAACAGAGATGCTTGTTCTAGGTCCCAAGAAACAAAGAGATCTTCTGTTGAATCTGACAATTAATCTTGATGGTTGTACAGTCGCCCCAAATAAAACTGTGAAGGACCTCAGCGTTACTCTAGACCCTGATCTCTCTTTTGACGAACATATCAAGACTGTTTCAAGGACAGCTTTTTTCCATTTACGTAACAACACAAATCTGACATTTTCTGTCCAAAAATGATGCAGAAAAATTAATCCATGCTTTTGTCACTTCTTCGTTAGACTACTGCAATGCTCTACTTTCCGGCTACCCGGATAAAGCACTAAATAAAGTTCAGTTAGTGCTAAATACGGCTGCTGGAATCCTGACTAGAACCCCAAAAATTGATCATATTACTCCAGTGCTAGCCTCCCTACACTGGCTTCCTGTTAAGGCAAGGGCTGATTTCAAGGTTTTACTGCTAACCTACAAAGCATTACATGGGCTTGCTCCTACCTATCTTTCCGATTTGGTCCTGCCGTACATACCTACACATACGCTACGCTCACAAGACGCAGGGCTCCTAATTGTCCCTAGAATTTCTAAGCAAACAGCTGGAGGCAGGGCTTTCTCCTATAGAGCTCCATTTTTATGGAATGGTCTGCCTACCCATGTGAGAGACGGAGAATCGGTCTCAACCTTTAAGTCTTTATTGAAGACTCATCTCTTCAGTAGGTCCTATGATTGAGTGTAGTCTGGCCCAGGAGTGTGAAGGTGAACGGAAAGGCATTGGAGCAACGAACCACCCTTGCTGTCTCTGCCTGGCCGGTTCCCCTCTCTCCACTGGGATTCTCTGCCTCTAACCGTATTACAGAGGCTGAGTCACTGGCTTACTGGTGCTCTTCCATGCCGTCCCTAGGAGGGGTGCGTCACTTGAGTGGGTTGAGTCACTGACGTGGTCTTCCTTTCTGGGTTGGCGCCTCGCCCTTGGGTTGTGCCGTGGCGGAGAAACTTTGTGGGCTATACTCGGCCTTGTCTCGGGGTGGTAAGTTGGTGGTTGAAGATATCCCTCTAGTGGTGTGGGGGCTGTGCTTTGGCAAAGTGGGTGGGGTTATATCCTGCCTGTTTGGCCCTGTCCGGGGGTATCATCAGATGGGGCCACAGTGTCTCCTGACCCCTCCTGTCTCAGCCTCCAGTATTTACATTTACATTACATTTAAGTCATTTAGCAGACGCTCTTATCCAGAGCGACTTACAAATTGGTGCATTCACCTTATGACATCCAGTGGAACAGTCACTTTACAATAGTGCATCTAAATCTTAAAAGGGGGGGGGGGTGAGAAGGATTACTTATCCTATCCTAGGTATTCCTTAAAGAGGTGGGGTTTCAGGTGTCTCCGGAAGGTGGTGATTGACTCCGCTGTCCTGGCGTCGTGAGGGAGTTTGTTCCACCATTGGGGGCCAGAGCAGCGAACAGTTTTGACTGGGCTGAGCGGGAACTGTACTTCCTCAGTGGTAGGGAGGCGAGCAGGCCAGAGGTGGATGAACGCAGTGCCCTTGTTTGGGTGTAGGGCCTGATCAGAGCCTGGAGGTACTGAGGTGCCGTTCCTCTCACAGCTCCGTAGGCAAGCACCATGGTCTTGTAGCGGATGCGAGCTTCAACTGGAAGCCAGTGGAGAGAGCGGAGGAGCGGGGTGACATGAGAGAACTTGGGAAGGTTGAACACCAGACGGGCTGCGGCGTTCTGGATGAGTTGTAGGGGTTTAATGGCACAGGCAGGGAGCCCAGCCAACAGCGAGTTGCAGTAGTCCAGACGGGAGATGACAAGTGCCTGGATTAGGACCTGCGCCGCTTCCTGTGTGAGGCAGGGTCGTACTCTGCGGATGTTGTAGAGCATGAACCTACAGGAACGGGCCACCGCCTTGATGTTAGTTGAGAACGACAGGGTGTTGTCCAGGATCACGCCAAGGTTCTTAGCGCTCTGGGAGGAGGACACAATGGAGTTGTCAACCGTGATGGCGAGATCATGGAACGGGCAGTCCTTCCCCGGGAGGAAGAGCAGCTCCGTCTTGCCGAGGTTCAGCTTGAGGTGGTGATCCGTCATCCACACTGATATGTCTGCCAGACATGCAGAGATGCGATTCGCCACCTGGTCATCAGAAGGGGGAAAGGAGAAGATTAATTGTGTGTCGTCTGCATAGCAATGATAGGAGAGACCATGTGAGGTTATGACAGAGCCAAGTGACTTGGTGTATAGCGAGAATAGGAGAGGGCCTAGAACAGAGCCCTGGGGGACACCAGTGGTGAGAGCGCGTGGTGAGGAGACAGATTCTCGCCACGCCACCTGGTAGGAGCGACCTGTCAGGTAGGACGCAATCCAAGCGTGGGCCGCGCCGGAGATGCCCAACTCGGAGAGGGTGGAGAGGAGGATCTGATGGTTCACAGTATCGAAGGCAGCCGATAGGTCTAGAAGGATGAGAGCAGAGGAGAGAGAGTTAGCTTTAGCGGTGCGGAGCGCCTCCGTGATACAGAGAAGAGCAGTCTCAGTTGAATGACTAGTCTTGAAACCTGACTGATTTGGATCAAGAAGGTCATTCTGAGAGAGATAGCGGGAGAGCTGGCCAAGGACGGCACGTTCAAGAGTTTTGGAGAGAAAAGAAAGAAGGGATACTGGTCTGTAGTTGTTGTCATCGGAGGGATCGAGTGTAGGTTTTTTCAGAAGGGGTGCAACTCTCGCTCTCTTGAAGACGGAAGGGACGTAGCCAGCGGTCAGGGATGAGTTGATGAGCGAGGTGAGGTAAGGGAGAAGGTCTCCGGAAATGGTCTGGAGAAGAGAGGAGGGGATAGGGTCAAGCGGGCAGGTTGTTGGGCGGCCGGCCGTCACAAGACGCGAGATTTCATCTGGAGAGAGAGGGGAGAAAGAGGTCAGAGCGCAGGGTAGGGCAGTGTGAGCAGAACCAGCAGTGTCGTTTGACTTAGCAAACGAGGATCGGATGTCGTCGACCTTCTTTTCAAAATGGTTGACGAAGTCATCTGCAGAGAGGGAGGAGGGGGGGGAGGGGGAGGAGGATTCAGGAGGGAGGAGAAGGTGGCAAAGAGCTTCCTAGGGTTAGAGGCAGAAGCTTGGAATTTAGAGTGGTAGAAAGTGGCTTTAGCAGCAGAGACAGAAGAGGAAAATGTAGAGAGGAGGGAGCGAAAGGATGCCAGGTCCGCAGGGAGGCGAGTTTTCCTCCATTTCCGCTCGGCTGCCCGGAGCCCTGTTCTGTGAGCTCGCAATGAGTCGTCGAGCCACGGAGCGGGAGGGGAGGATCGAGCCGGCCTGGAGGATAGGGGGCATAGAGAGTCAAAGGATGCAGAAAGGGAGGAGAGGAGGGTTGAGGAGGCAGAATCAGGAGATAGGTTGGAGAAGGTTTGAGCAGAGGGAAGAGATGATAGGATGGAAGAGGAGAGAGTAGCGGGGGAGAGAGAGCGAAGGTTGGGACGGCGCGATACCATCCGAGTAGGGGCAGTGTGGGAAGTGTTGGATGAGAGCGAGAGGGAAAAGGATACAAGGTAGTGGTCGGAGACTTGGAGGGGAGTTGCAGGGGAGGTTAGTGGAAGAACAGCATCTAGTAAAGATGAGGTCGAGCGTATTGCCTGCCTTGTGAGTAGGGGGGGAAGGTGAGAGGGTGAGGTCAAAAGAGGAGAGGAGTGGAAAGAAGGAGGCAGAGAGGAATGAGTCAAATGTAGACGTGGGGAGGTTAAAGTCGCCCAGAACTGTGAGAGGTGAGCCGTCCTCAGGAAAGGAGCTTATCAAGGCATCAAGCTCATTGATGAACTCTCCGAGGGAACCTGGAGGGCGATAAATGATATGGATGTTAAGCTTGAAAGGGCTGGTAACTGTGACAGCATGGAATTCAAAGGAGGCGATAGACAGATGGGTAAGGGGAGAAAGAGAGAATGACCACTTGGGAGAGATGAGGATCCCGGTGCCACCACCCCGCTGACCAGAAGCTCTCGGGGTGTGCGAGAACACGTGGGCAGACGAAGAGAGAGCAGTAGGAGTGGCAGTGTTATCTGTGGTGATCCATGTTTCCGTCAGTGCCAAGAAGTCGAGGGACTGGAGGGAGGCATAGGCTGAGATGAACTCTGCCTTGTTGGCCGCAGATCGGCAGTTCCAGAGGCTACCGGAGACCTGGAACTCCACGTGGGTCGTGCGCGCTGGGACCACCAGATTAGGGTGGCCACGGCCATGCGGTGTGGAGCGTTTGTATGGTCTGTGCAGAGAGGAGAGAACAGGGATAGACAGACACATAGTTGACAGGCTACAGAAGAGGCTACGCTAATGCAAAGGAGATTGGAATGACAAGTGGACTACACGTCTCGAATGTTCAGAAAGTTAAGCTTACGTAGCAAGAATCTTATTCACTAAAATGATTAAAATGATACAGTACTGCTGAAGTAGGCTAGCTGGCAGTGGCTGCGTTGTTGACTTTGTAGGCTAGCTGGCAGTGGCTGCGTTGTTGACACTACACTAATCAAGTCGTTCCGTTGAGTGTAATAGCTTCTACAGTGCTGCTATTCGGGGGCTAGCTGGCTAGCTAGCAGTGTTGATTACGTTACGTTGCGTTAAAAGAACGACAATAGCTGGCTAGCTAACCTAGAAAATCGCTCTAGACTACACAATTATCTTAGATACAAAGACGGCTATGTAGCTAGCTACGATCAAACAAAT
Organism: Oncorhynchus keta; assembly: GCF_023373465.1. Lineage (NCBI taxonomy): Eukaryota > Metazoa > Chordata > Actinopteri > Salmoniformes > Salmonidae > Oncorhynchus > Oncorhynchus keta. The sequence continues at coordinate 64,778,417 of NC_068439.1, read as the reverse complement.
CAAACCGTTGTACTGTAATGAAATTAAATGAAAATGTAATACTACCTGTGGAGGGAAGCGGAATGCGACCGGGTAGTTTGTGTTGGGGGGCTAGGGTCAGTCTGTTATATCTGGAGTATTTCTCCTGTCTTATCTGGTGTCCTTTGTGAATTTAAGTATGCTCTCTCTAATTCTCTCTTTCTCTCTCTCTTTCTTTCTTTCTTTGTTTGTTTGTTTCTTTCTTTCTCTCTCTCGGAGGACCTGAGCCCTAGGACCATGCCTCAGGACTACCTGGCATGATGACTCCTTGCTGTCCCCAGTCCACCTGGCCGTGCTGCTGCTCCAGTTTCAACTGTTCTGCCTGCGGCTATGGAACCCTGACTTCTTCACTGTGATTACTATTATTTGAACATGCTGGTCATTTATGAACATTTGAACATCTTGGCCACCCCTCATAGCCTGGTTCCTCTCTAGGTTTCATCCTAGGTTTTGGCCTTTCTAGGGAGTTTTTCTTAGCCAACGTGCTTCTCCACCTGCATTGCTTGCTGTTTGGGGTTTTAGGCTGTGTTTCTGTACAGCACTTTGACATATCAGCTGATGGAAGAAGGGCTATATAAATACATGTGATTTGATAGAATGTAGGAAAGAAACAAAAACAATTGCTGCACCCAGACCTTGTCATAAAACCAAACTAATGTAATCTTGACCTTCGCTTTTCAGAACACTAAAATTATGTCTGACTGATTTGCCCTGACCCCTCCTGCTCCCCAGTCGTTCCTGTCCATGGTCAACCTGCTGTCCTCCCACCATGCTGTGTGGGAGCTCTTGGGACAGCAGCCTCTGCCCAATAAGGCTGAGTACAACCTAAGGGAGATGCTCCCCATGAATAACATGGGTTGTTTAAAATATTTGAAAATGTGAAAGAGAAGAATGTTTAGTTGAGATTATGCAGCCAATATGAAAGATAAGGTGTGGTTGCAGTCCCAGGTTCTACCATAGGAGGGCATACTTACACTGTTATCGTACTTACACACGTTATCAGTTATTTAGGTAAGAATTCATTATCTACCTTTCACATCATCACAATCTTTCCATCCTTTTCACTCTGTTTTGTTCCACTTTGCCACAGGATTTGATTGATAGGCTGATTGCCGTGAATTCAATGTGAAAATTCATTCACTGTTCAACTATGAGCAATCTCACACGTTTGGCCTGAGTTAAGATGAATTCTGTTCTCCGATCTTCCTTTCAGAATGAATGGGGAGCAGGAGCACAAAGGCACAGCAGTGCATACATTGTGTGGTTTACCATCTGATTAGCCTGTTGTGTCGCATTCATACATCCTTCACCCATTGATCAATATGAGATTGACTCTTTGCTTTATGCTATGTTTAAACCACATGGACTGCCTGATATAATAATTCCGCTATATGAAAAGAGCTATTCTCAGGATTGAGTCGTGTCTATTTTATTTTTCTTTGAAAAGCATTCTTAGTTGAATTAAGTATTGCTGTACTGAGTCCCTCTTTTAGACACAGAGAAGACTCATTAATATAACACTAATGCATTTACAACAGATAAGACCCCACCATGGCTATTAAAGCTATTAAAGCTACCACAAAGGGTGTTCTTATTTTTTTTGATTTTCTTCATTAACATGATTTGATGTGAACATTTATTTAGCTTATATTGCTCACTTATTTTTTGTTCACTAAACCTCTTCGGAGAATACTTTTGGAAAGGGCAATGTATTCCACACACACTCCAAACAAACACTAACTTTCCTCAGTGTAAACACAGCTCGTGCTTTCACTTTAACTAAACCACACTTCCAGTGGTTATAGATGTCACTGGATGGCCTCTGCCTCTCTCTTGTCTCTCTGGGGAGAGGTCATCATTACTGAGCCACTGTCCTTTCTCACGTCCTCATTTCACCCAAAAACTGTCAAAGCTGTCAGTGTGTCGCTGGAGTGGCTGGCGGGACTTCACAGGGAGAAGGCCCGGCTTGAGTGGGTGTTAGTTCACAGTTTGTTAGGGTTTCTCTGCACTGATGTCCCGAAGTGAACACAACAGCTACATCTTCAAAAGAACTGTAGAATCTAGAGACAGTTCATTCCGGCTGAAACTAGTTGAAACCATAAAGGTTCGATTTTCATCTGAATGGTAAACAGTGAAGGATGAGGTGGAAAATGGACAGCCTTCAGAACTCACAAAGCCATTCTGTCTTCCAGTGGACATCAAATTCAATGACTGAAGGTGCCCATGACACTGGGGGCGTGATGACAGTTCACAGCATCACAGAAATGAATAATTTTGCTTTGACAGGATGCTCCATCACGGCAACAACTCGCACCTCTCCTTGCTTAACCAGATCACATTTCCATCTTCATGTCAAAGTCAAAGGGAATCCTTAGCGATGGCCGCCTCAGTCAAAGGGAGCGCAAGTCAGTGTTGGTGTCTCGCGGAGGTTGGCGCGGTGGCGGAGACTGCAGATGAAAGAGCCTGAGCTCCACTCTCTTTGGAGAGACCTGCTCAGCTCCACCATATATGCTAAATAGATCAATTAAGAGGCTGTTGTTTTGGAGGAGGAAGGCTTCCTGTTGACAAAACCATGCGGCTGTGTAATTTTCTTGAGCGGTTTTATTCAGTGTTCATTTCAGCAGCACGTTGGCTCCCAGTTGTCATGCTTAAAGTAATGATAATGAATTGCCCTCATGCTGCACTCCTAATCAGAGCCTTCTAATGGTATGGACAAATATGGAGCTCCTCACTCCCTGAATGCAGGACAAACATGTGTAATGTTTACTGGCTTCTACGGAATCTTTCACTTATAGTTAATGATTAGAATAGTTGAATTCTTTCTGTTCTAGGACTGGTATTTTTTCCTGTTTACAATAACTTGCATCCCTGCAGTTTGGTGTCTGTGTTGAAACAATGCTATCTTGAATTGCTTCCAGGTGTCCCAAGATTGCTTTGGTCCCAGCTATGCAAATTTAGGTTGATTACAGCTTCAGTATGTTGTGTTGCTGCCCAAACCCTATAAAATGGTCTTGTGTTACTGTCACAGCAAAGAGACAAGGCTGATATGAACAGACTGCTCGGTAGTAAATCCCATCATTATTAGCCATTAGGGAGGGAAATATCTGTCACTTAACAATGACATGCAGGGTTGTCCTGTTTTACTGCTCACTTCCACCTGCCTGTTTTATGTCACCGTTGTTATGTCCCCGTCACATCCCGCCTGCATCCGCTTTCATGATGTATTACTCTCAACTGCTGCGTTAATGTTGAAATATATTTCCACAATTCAGTTAGAGATTCTTTCTCCCTATTATGCAAAGCACTCTGGCTTGGCCCTCTGTGGAGTCCGCTGATATACAAGGCAATAAGGCAGGCGAGCGGAAACGAATAATAACTTTTATAAGACCTGGGAAAAAATACAACATACTGTCCATTACAGGTCTGAAGGCAGTAGGCAGCTAGACCCAATGGGTTTTCAGAGCAAGCACTCTAAATCAAATGGTTAACTAATTTTATAAGTCTGTACGATCTGTAATTGTATGTCCTTGAGAAGTGTCATTTGTTTATCTATGTATTTTCATGTACTTTCAGATTACTAAGTGTGTGATGCTGCAACCTAGACTCCCTCCTGCATCTGAAGTCACAGTACAACATTTACCACATGTTGTTGCAATGTCAGAAGGACAACATCACCGATACATTGTCTGGTGAAGTGTATTTGAAAAGCTGTTTGTTTTCCTGTGCCTCATAATGTTATGACAGGCTGTGGTTCCACCGGTAGTCTAATCACGACAAAATGAGAAACGGATCATTTGCCTTGTCACAGTAAAATGAAATAAAGCGTAAACAAAAGGCCATTTCCAAAAGTGTCTTTTGAATGCCTCCATAATGGATATTGTGACTGGTCATGAATTGAAATGCTGTGAATTGTCTGGTCACGTAATAAATGTGCCTGCATGCACGGCAGTTTAGTTTATGAATTGGAGATCACCTAATTTCTCCTCCCATTTTTGTATCCCCTGCCCCATCTTCATAATTGATGGTCTGTTTGTTGAGAGGAACCACTCCGGTTGGGGATGAGGACTATCGGAGAGGAGACTTCCCCCTAGGGCCCTCCAGAAGGTCAGTGATCTTCTACTCGCACCCCTTGGCTTAACATAAAGAAGAGGAAGTCCTGAAACTAGTTGCAGGTGTATAAAATCGAGCACAGAGCTATGCGATCTTCATAGACAAACATTGGGAGTAGAACGGCCCTACATGAGGAGCTCAGTGACTTTCAACGTGGCACCGTCATAGGATGCCACCTTTCCTACAAGTCAGTTCGTCAAACTTATGCCCTGCTAGAGCTGCCCCGGTCAACTGTAAGTGCTGTTATTGTGAAGTGGAAATGTCTAGGAGCAACAACGACTCAGCCATGAAGTAGATCACACAAGCTCACAGAATGGTAAAAAGTGTTTGTCCTCGGTTGCAACACTCACTACTGAGTTCCAAACTGCCTCTGGAAGCCACTTCAGCAATATAACTGTTCGTCAGGAGCTTTATGAAATGGGATTCTATGGCCGTGCAGCTGCACACAAGCCTAAGATCACCATGTGCAATGTCAAGTGTCGGCTGACTGCGAGCCAGGCCTAATCGCCTAACATCAGTGCACGACCTCACTAATGCTCTTGTGGCTGAATGGAAGCAAGTCCGCTCAACAATATTCCAACATCTACTTGAAAGCCTTCCCAGAAGAGTGGAGGCTGTTATAGCAGCAAAGGGGGGACCAACTCCTTATTAATTCCCATGATTTTGGAATGAGATGTTTGACAAGCAGGTGTCCACATACTTTTGGTTATGTAGTGTATTTCTGCCTGACTATGGTAAGGGTATTAGTTATGCAGCAATAATTTTCCGATAGGTGAATCAAGATTTTGTTTTTTGAAGTTCTCATATGAAGGGTTTGGGTGAGCATGTCTGTCATTAGCTGTGGAGTTGGGGGCAAGGACAGGGTCTCTTGAACAATGCTGTTCATTCAGCCACAAGATCTCTCTACCTGGTGCCAAGGATCCTCCCCTGGTTAATTAATGCTTTAAAACCTTTCCTTTCATTACAGTTCTGCTTTGCCTGTCGTGTAAATATATAAACGTGAGCTATTCAAAGCACTCAATACAAACAATACCCCCTTAAATCAGTAGAGGCCTTGAAAAAAAAGACATTTAGAAATGTAATGCCTGAATGGGAACATCAAGCATTAGTTGACATTAGAGATTAAGGCTAGAGAGGCTAATTGAAATTCTAAACAAATGTCTGTGAGGTGAGGTGGTACTTTAGATTCAGACACAATGTCAATGTTGTTTAAAAGGTCAGGGTTTCTGAAATAAAAGATGGCTCTGATTGCATAATAGAGGCTATAGGCTCTCCTGAAAGTAAAGTAGGATATGAATGATTGCATTTGGTAGTCAGTGAGTGAGTGATGTCTTTTGGTTTTGTCTGTAGACGCTGAGATAAGTGCCTTCCTGGCCTCCACCAAGGACACAGAGAAGGATGGGAGCTGGATGGATACCTGCAGGAGACAACATTGTCTCAGCAAATGGGGGTGATATATTATGATGTTATGTATATAAAAACATTTTTAAAGATATTACTTTTCAGGTTATTACTGGTCAGGTCACATGGTCAGAGCGAGAAAAAAAATGATTTTGAATAGTTTATCAATAAAACCTGGGAATCCATATTACAATGTTCTTGCCATTCCAATATGCTACAATCCACACTGTATTTGAGAATTATAGCGCTGTTGGGTTATAACTCATCTGTTTTATATTCAAACTACAGACAGGGACCAGAGTTTGTTAACATTTGATAGTCCATTACATTCCCCTGAATAAATGGATGATACATTTGTCAGTGGATGAAATGATAGGCCCATATTGGGTGTGCTGCTAGACTACTAGATAATGAAGAACCAATATCTCTCTGCCTATAACTGCAAATGTATAGATGATCACTTTGCCTGGGTAACAGTAAATAACGGTAAAGATGACTAATTTACCCGCATACGATTTTAATTTACTGTAACATGTACTGTACTGTTGCACTCTCTGAGGGTGTTTATGTCATTGATTGGTTGCTATTCATGTCATTGTGTGTTCAATTGCTTCCTTTGAATGTCACTTCAAAGAGTTCCATTCTGAGTTATTGGTTGTGAAGGGATTGCGGTGTACAGAGTAAGAGACTTCCTGATTGCTTATTTCATTCAGAGACAAATAAGCACCCAGGACGAAGGCTTTTGATGTATCTTAGAAATAATAAAAAATGTCTACACAGAGCTTCCTTTCTTTATATAATAGATAAACAAGATGCTTGATTACCTTACTATTTTCCCTGCTGTGTGTATAATAAAGGCAGCACAATTTGTACTTGCCTGATGTAGCATTGAAGATAAATGGCTTTTCCAAGGCCTCTGTGATGTTCCTAAAACCCACTGTGTGTTTCCTGTCTCCACCTCAGTCCTGGCTGATCCACTGTGTGTTTCCTGTCTCCACCTCAGTCCTGGCGGATTTACTGTGTGTTTCCTGTCTCTGCCCCAGTCCTGGCTGATCCACTGTGTGTTTCCTGTCTCCGCCCCAGTCCTGGCGGATTTACTGTGTGTTTCCTGTCTCTGCCCCAGTCCTGGCTGATTTACTGTGTGTTTCCTGTCTCCGCCCCAGTCCTGGCTGATCTACTGGAGAAGGCTGTGTTGCACCTCTCTGCTTTGCTGTCAGAGCATTTCTTCCCCCCTGCACAATACAAAGGATAGGGTGAGCTGAGGAGCTTACTGTCTCCCTCCCAGCCCCTCAGGGTCTACCTGGGCCTACTGGGCGAGAGAGAGAGAGAGAGAGAGACTGTCTGCCATGGGGCGTGTCGGTGGAACATAGAGGAAAGACAAGCCTGGCAGGAACATGCTGCAGCCCTATGACGTCGACATGCTTCCATACCATGTCAGAAAACGATCTCCCTCTGACCTTTACATTTAATTGATATGGAAAGGTGTGTGTCCTGCGCCGGGCCCTTTTATCTTGTAAAGGAATGACAATGGAGATATTACCCTGACAGCCACTCCCAGTCTCCCACCCAAAGTGCCTTACTGAAATGTCAGTAGACCTCCCAGTCCTTCATGCAGACTTCTTGTTCATTATTCATAAACTGCTTAAAAATTCATCACATCTTAAATTTGTATGAATTTTGTCTTGAAGTTATTCCAGTGGCGACACTTTTATTAATTACAAGTAAAGAGCAAATGATAGAACAAACGCTCCCATCCCCGTCACTTTCACAGCTTTGTTATCTATAATTAACTGTGTTTTAATTAGTGATGAGTCGCTCATCTGTGTGGACATCTAATGACAGGACAAATCAGCATCCACCACTTAAATAGAACCAAACCTTTTAAATGCAACTCAAATATTGTTATTTCCCCCAGTGTTATAATCATTTTGCATCTATTATTTATCTTGTACAAAGTGCTCCATCATGACATCTGGCACTTTGTCCAGAAATCCAAAGGCAGGTTATTTACTGTTCAGTGGAGGCCTCACTCGGGAAAATTGTAAGCGCATTCTTTCCATCCCATCACTAGTTACAATATTTAACTTTCCCTTGAAGCTCAACGGATCCTCGGTGCCTTGGTGCTCTTTCATCCGAACTGGCCTCATAATGCTATCAACGCACACTAATGTTTCCAGGGTCCACCGAGACCTCAATGTTGCCCATTATTTATTGATGGGAGCTTGCTTCAGTAACTTCAGTCCAGTCAATGATGGTCTGGCATTTCTAAGGCATTGGTGTTGATTTTTAAATCTTTGTTTTCATGTTTTTGTGGAGCTTAGTTTTATGGTTCCCTGAAACCTAGAGGCTAATAGTATACCTTTATAACCTGTGAGACCTCTTCCCTTATGTGTGTTCCTTCATGTGTTCCTGTACAATTCTGTTAGTCAATGAGAAATAATACATGGTTGACTTGGTAACATACTGTAGGTGTAGAGGTCAGTCCGTGTTTAATTGAGACCTGTAGGTGTTTTAGTCCTGACGTCTGGATCAATACCATATATGTTCAGAATGTATTCTTTCCCCGCTTCGCTTGCTTAACTCAGGCCAAACGAACACTGGAGTCTCTGTGTGAGATATGCTCATCAGAACGGAGCTGTACTCTTGGGAAGTAGCTCACAATGGATGGTGAATCATAGAGAAAGGGAAAAAAACTCTCCATCTCCCCCTCAGTCACACACGCTCCCATGCCCTGTTTTCTCATTTCCTCTGTCAAGTTATTCCTCTCACAAGATGGTCCATCAGGGGAGCAGCTGTCATAGCCAGTGTGGTTTGACTCTCTTTCCCTCTCTTGTCATGGCTTGTGATTGACATCAACAATAGGCTCAGAGATTTGCTCAAGTTCAGGGGCTGCCATTGTGCGGAGCAGAGCCATTTTCTGGAGCCTTAACCCTGTGAGCTCCTCCACATCTCTCCCAGGCATTTCTCACAGGCTCATCTATCAAGAGGCAACAATGGCAGACAGGAGAGAGAAGTCATTCATCTCCATTAGATTGTAATTGCAATCAGGAAGTGGGGTTCGCTGACATTAATACGGAGGGGAGAGTAGTTTCCACAGAACTGCAGCAGTCAGTCTGGGTTTACTTCACTCTCATCAAGGTCATTTTCTCAATTAAAGCATGCATTGGTTTCTATGATGAATACAGATCGCTCGTCTGATCGTTTCTGCAGTGTATCACATAGAGGTGTGATTAGGGTTCGTGTCATTTCGCCAGATGAGCGAGCTTTGGCAAAGCCAGGTTCTCTTTGCTTTGCCGCAGTCATTGAATTTAAATGTTTATTCATGGCTGGGGAGCACGATTGTGTAAACCCCTGGTAATTTCCCGTCCCTTTATTGCCTGTTTTATAGCATCGGAGAGCGGCGTAAAGGCTGGCAGCCTGTCATCTGTGGACCAGCTGGGGATTCAGGCCTCTCTCAGGTACGCCGTCTGCATCCTCAAAGTCTAACTGAACCTTGCAGCTTTGTTTCAATCCCCCTAGTAAGCACCAGCCATTTTCTCAGAGAGAGTACTCAGTGACCAATAAACATAACTAAAATGATTACAGAATTATACGGTGATCAGCGGTATTACAGAGACATTCTAGAACAATAGGTCAACTTTCTATGAACTCCTTTAAGATATGTCATACTGTCTTTGGGCAATATGCTAATGAACAGAAGAGCATTAAAACAAGGCTCATTTGTGCTAATTATATCCTTCCATTTTCCCTAATTTTTCTGATTGCACACCTCATAATTTGTTGAATAAATGAGTCAAAGTGTGATCTAGAATCCTGAATATTTTCTAACGTACTTTGTGATGTCTTTGTGACATCGGCCACCATAAGATCAGTAGAGCCCTGTTGAATTTGTGTCAGTTTGTGTTTGTTTGTAGGTATGGGAGATATCTGAAGTTATTGAGCAATGAATTCGAGCAGGACCTTTTCTTTTGGTGAAGCTTTGCCAAGAGATCCTCTCTCAACAGAGAGCTAAACTCACATCGGAGCTTTGTATCCTTATCAGCTATCTATGTTTGACACCCGCACGAATCACAAAGGGACTCCACAGACAATTCCAGGGTCAGTAAAGTGATAACTATATTATTCTCCCTCAGAGGTAGAAGAGATATGTCTTTTTTCAAGGACTCATTATGAACACTCAGGCTTTTAGAAACTGACCTTTTCCTTAACAGAGTGACACCTGTAGTTCTGCCGAGACTCCTCTCTTTATTCCCTGGTAAGAACCTCCCATGGTTATGCTCTGTTTTAAATTCTGATTCATACTTCTCTGTTTAGCATCATGACTGTCCGCTTCCACTCCCCTGCAGTACGTGCCTGTCAATCACATTGAGAAGGCCCACTGGGTCCAGCCTCAGCCCCCTCAATCTGTAACCCCTCTCTCCTGCTGCCTACTGAGACTGACCTGTGGTGCACTAGGTAAGATGCTGTGGTTATTGTAGTGGACCTCTCCCTAACATTAGAGAGGGGGGGCAGTCAGACAGGCCCAGATGTTGCACTTTGTTAGAGCTTCTCCTTGACAAACCCCACCAGACACTCTGCAGGGAGCCTAACCCTGCCACGACTGGTTTGACTCATGGCTGGAGAAATGGAAAGAGAGAGACACAATTTTCTGCATGTTTTTTCAAAAAGATAGATATAGAGTTAGATAAACTTGGATTTTTAGGCAAAGACATATGCAGGATACTACCCTCCACAACATAACCTTCACTCCAAATCAAAACTCCAAACCTACAATCTGATTTTCAACAAAATTACCTGGAAAGATTCCTACTACCAAAGATTCCTATTTCCAAGCTATACAGCATATACTCTGGCAAACAAACAACATAAACCTGAAACACCATCCAACCTGGAACTGAGTGAGTAATGTTTAGTCTGAAGCTATTTTGAGAGCCAAGAAGAAAAATGCATTACAATGATATATTTGACTTTATAAGGACTGAATGCTAAGTTAAGGCTACCAAGCTTGCTACGACAGAACAGATACAACTTCAATTTGCACTGAGGTTTGAAGTGAGAGGTGTCAAATCCTTTGAGCCCAAAAATGTCAGGAGATTCTCACAGCCTACCCCACCTAAATCCAGAGACCTTTGAAGCCCCCTCCTGCTGTTCAGAGACCATCCCCTGGCATTTTCTGCTTGTTGCCATCTAATGCACATTCAAATGTCATAAATCAACACTGCAGAGCTCTCCTTGTCCTCTGCCGTGCCCTGATTGTATTACTGCTGATGGTATCTGGAAATGTGCATGTGCACCCTGGTCCATCTAGTGTTGCTAACCCCAATTTTGACTTGTTCTCTGATATCTGCTTCACTGATTTCTGCTCTCTTAAATGCCTGATTTCTGCACATTAATACTAGAAGTTTATTAACTAAAATGGATCAGTTGAAAGTGTGGGTTCACAGCTCCAATCCAGATGTGTTGGTCATTACTGAGACGTGGTTGAGGAAGAGTGTTTTGAACCCTGATGTTAACCTTTCTGGTTATAACCTTTTTCTGCAAAACAGATCTTTCAAATGTGGTGGGTATAGCAATCTTTACCAAGGAAAACCTTCCGTGCTCGGTTGTCTTCACCAAGTCTGTCCCCAAACAATTTGATTTGCTGGTTTTATGCATTAAACTTTCAAATAGCTCTTTTTTGGCTGTTGCTGGGTGTCATCGTCCTCCATCTGCACCGGCCTGTACCTTACCTGCCCTAAACTCTCTCCTGGCCTCTTACACAAAGTCTGAATTTGTCCTGCTAGGTGACCTAAACAGGGACATGCTTAAACCTCTCGAGCGGCTAGATGTTCTTTACCATTCGGCCATCAGATTTGCTACCAATGCTCCTTATAGGACACATCACTGCACTCTATGCTCCTCTGTAAACTGTAAATCTGTATACCCGTCGCAAGACCCACTGGTTGATGCTTATTTATAAAACCCTCTTAGGCCTCACTCCCCCCTAACTGAGATATCTACTGCAGCCCTCATCCTCCACATCCAACACCGGTTCTGCCAGTCACATTCTGTTAAAGGTCCCCAAAGTGCACACATCCCTGGGTCGCTCCTCTTTTCAGTTCGCTGCAGCTAGCGACTGGAACAAGCTGCAATAAACACTCAAACTGGACAGTTTTATCTCCATCTCTCATTCAAAGACTCAATCATGGACACTCTTACAGACAGTTGTGGCTGCTTCGCGTGATGTATTGTCGTCTCTACCTTTTTGCCCTTTGTGCTGTTGCCCAATAATGTTTGTACAATGTTTTGTGCTGCTACCATGTTGTGCTACTGCCATGTTGTGTTGCTACCATGTTGTTGTCATGTTGTGTTGCTACCATGCTGCACTGTCATGTGTTGCTGCCATGCTATGTTGTCTTAGGTCTCTCTTTATGTGGTGTTGTGGTGTCGCCCTTGTCATGGATGTGTGTTTTGTCCTAAATTTTTATTTAATTTTTAATTTTTATTCCCAGCACCCGTCCCCGCAGGAGGCCTTTTGCCTTTTGGTAGGCCGTCATTGTAAATAAGAATTTGTTCTTTACTGACTTGCCTAGTTGAATAAAAAATTATAACCCTGCTCACATCGGCCTTCCTCTGGCCCGCTAGGCTCCACGGATCGATGAGTCCAGCTGCCCACCCCTCGCTCTCCCAGGAAGGGACTGAATACCAAGAGGCCTCCAGTCTGACGAATAGAACTTAGTTGTCTCTGCTGTCTCTCCTCTGTCTCTCTCTGCCTTCCATTTGCATGCAGCTTAAGGAGTAATCAAGAAAGAGGATGTGAAAAGTATGTAAGGAGATAAACATTTCTTTCAGTTGGTGGGACCTTCTACTGAATCCTGCTGCAATTGGATTATTATGAAATACTGTCGTTTGTATGGCTGTGCATTGGTAAGATGAGTTGCATTTTAATACTAAATATTCTCGCCCCAATTTATGCAACAATCATACACGTTTTGAGTTATGTTATCGTTTGTATCTTTGCAGACTAGGGATTCTTAATGCCTCATGTTTTCTTGATGGAAATGGTGAATATGATGAGATTATGGTGGCATAGTCATTACCATTGTCCCCATAAAATGTGGAAACGGCAATCTCTCTCTGCAGATGCTGGTGAATACTCTGAAGTTAATAGAGTTTCAGGGGCAAGAATATGTCTTGAAAATGGTAATGCTACCGTGGACGAGTTTGCACAAATGATTATAGTTCCTCATAGCTCTGCCATCCGAGCAGCAGTGCATGCAAATCAGGATGTATGCAGACAGATGGGAGTATGCACACCATGTTGCCAATGAAGGAGAATTTCTAAACAGCGGTGGAATAAATCCTCTGTAAATTTGATGCGATTGATCCTGTCAATACCTCAGAAAACAGGGACAAGTAATTAAGTAGTAGTAGCAAATTGACTGTGTTCCCAGTGAACATACACACATACTGCATTCTTTGAAAGCATTCAGGCTCTGACAATTCTGTTGTTTTGAGGAAAATGAGGAGTGAAAATCAGACAAAGCAGCTGTCTGTCTGAATTGTCACAGGTTTACCTATTAACCAACAGAGCTTGGCTTTTGTAGTTAAAGTTCTCTGCTCTGTACATTTTTGATTTCATTTGCCTTTTAGGTTCACCTCCACATGGAGATTGCTCAGTCTGGCATCTATCCAGTCTACTTATGTATAACACACTATGTAGAGATGCTGCTGAAGCCTGATATGCCACTTCAGGATGTCCGGTTTTAGCCCCTCCCAGGTACAATATCACCCTATGTTCTTTCACTTTCCACTGTTTTCACAGGATTATATTATAATCAAAAGGATACCCTTAATTACTCTTTTGACCTTGGTTTCAACCATTGAAATGGAATAGAAATGATTTTTCATGAAACAGTGTAATACGTTTTCTACAAGGCCACAGCCACACATATTCTCTATAAAGAAGCTCAGAACTGAGGTTGCAGAATCCCGCTGCTGTTCGGCTGCTTGCCACACTTAAACGTTCATGTCCAAACAAAGAGTTCACCTTGAAAGTCTTATTTTTGATCTCATCTTCTTTTGGCTCAGTCTTCCAGGCCGACTGTCATCTCGTATGTGTCAACAGGGACTGAGTATCTTAAGCTAAAGAGTTTACAGTATAGATTTAAAGACCTTGGGTGCAAACTATTGCATCCACCTTCCCAATCAAACCTCTATATATCAATCCAATATGTTCTTGCCATGAATGAAATTATGACATAATATGTTTGACATGACAAAGCAGGAATCACTAATGAAACTGACCTTCAGATGAGGTCACCTCCATCAGGAATGGCAATATATTATTGTGCACCTGCAGCTATGCCACATCACCTGGGGTTGCTAGGAGAGATATTCAGAGACTGTAAACATCACAGGCAGCTGGTGGCACCTTAATTCAGGAGGACAGGCTCATAGTAATGGCTGTAATGAAATAAAGTGAATGGTTTCGACACATCAAACACATGGTTTCCTTGATTCAATTCACTTAATTCCAGTCATTACTATGAGCCATCCTCCCTTCACCAGCCTCCTGTGGTAAACATACAGAGTAAATTGCAGTGTGGAGTGAGTGGGTGGAGGAGCTAGCAGAACAGTCTGGGACTGGCCTCTGTCTGACTGAATAGTTCAAGTTGAATGTCACTTCTTTCCCTTCAAAATACTGTTATTGAGAAGACCGTTAGACAGGTAGAAAGACCTATAAAGAGTGTCAAGTGTACTGTTGATTTTAAGGATGAATCTGTTCTTACAAAAACAAATTAGAAGTTGTCATTGTTTTAATTTAGGCAAGATAGGAGCTTGATTACAATACATTATGCATTGAAAATAATGATTGTCCTCTGTGTGGTTCAGTATCTTGGGTAGAGAAACAAGACAGTTAATTATGGTTAGAGTCAAGCTCTCCAGTTAATTTTGTAGCGCCAGCAGGTAAAGCACATGATAGACGTCATACCACCACTCAGCATGCTCCACAACACCACTGTCTCAAAGCCTCAGTACTTATTTCTCCAAGTCATGTGGATTAGATTAAAACATTCATAACCCTTAATATCATCCCTTCATCTGTGTCATTTCCTGGTTTACATTCTTAGTGTGGGTAGGTGTTTTTCCAGATGTGTCTGCACTGGCTGTGCCAGTGTTTCTCAGACAAGTCCAGGTAGTTCCAGATCTGCCACTATGTGTCCACCTGTGTGGTGATGCGGCTGAACTACCAGACCCAGGACCTTCGGGTCTTCCTTAAGGTCTGGCTGGCTGGCTGTCAGTCACACTACCTGCGGCACCGCAAAGCCCTGAAACACCGAGACACTCTCCATAGAGTACAGTCATATTCATACAGCTAGAGCTAGTGAATTTGTCCACGAGAGATAACAACTGAGTCCCGGCTCCAGCAACAGATTGTTAGTAGTTTGACTAAAATATTATATCATGGTCTTATCTGGAGATATTCTTGTGATGAATTGTAGCTTGCATTTTGCCTCAAATACAGATAGACAGGAACATGCTTACGCAATTTCCTCATTGTCCTTGGTTCAAGTTGGACAGTGTGAAACATGCTACTTTGTAAATGTTCATTGAGGTCCACACTTTGAACAATAGGGGATCCGTTTTAGACAGACAGTCAGATGGGTTTGTTGGGTTTTGTAAGTATCCGCAGCTGCTTAGTACATCTATATTTCATCTCAATTAAACATTTAAAAGGAAATTACTTGTTACAATTGTTCTGGATGTCAGTCTGCAGCTCGATGCGGTGGAAGACAGAGTGTAAAAAAGCATTGCCGGTGACTAAAATGCTACATGAATCAAATGGTAAGTAAAGCCTCTCTTTGTTACTCAAAATTCAAAAGAAATTGCCTGTCACTACACAATGCTGCCATAGGTTCTCAGCCAACTATCTGCTCTGAGATATTTTCTAAAGTGCATTCCTAAATGTTTTCTCTTGTCCCTGCTTCTCTCTAACAGTAACAATGGGAGCAAGGCTACAGTACAGTTGGCATACCTAACTTGTTGTATGAATTCTTATCTGTTCACTCTTCACTTTTTGCACATTTGATGGTGTTTACAGCTCTTTTCTGGGTGACAAGTGATGAAGACTCAGGAAAAATGATATTGGTCATTTGGGTGGCTTTTCATACAAAGATTTTCCATTATCAACTTGGAGCAGGAAGAAATGTCACTGCATTAAGTAGAATGTTCTTCATGCTAATCCCACATTTATCACCACAGCACTCCCTTGTTTTGACAGGGCAAGTAAGTGAATGTGCTCGTGAGCATAGATAACAGGTCTGCCTTAGAGCAGGGTGCTGGGGGCGCTGGTTTGGAGATGACCTCGCCCATTACAGATAGAAGCATGTCTGGTCTATGGAATTCCAAAATAAATGTATTCTCAAATATTTTATTTTCTCTTTTACGCTGTATGCACTGAACTGACATGCATGATGGTTTCTGACACTCCGATGTTCAAATTAAAGGAATGAAATAGTCTGTAATGCGCCGCAGAACTCAATTCAGACAGTGGTGTATTGCCTTTCGTAGCTGCTGATAAAGTAATTCAAAGCATTTACTTCATCCCTCAGGATGTAACTTTCCAGAACAACTATTTTTTCCATATAATGTTGTTATTAAAACAAAATCAGACAACACCATGTTATAATGGTTTACCTATTTACCTCGTCGACTTGTTGTGTGTTCTATGCAGAGATGTTCACAAGTCTTTGAGGTAGAGTCAAGTCTCAACTCTTTTAGGGCCAAGTCTCAAATCGCTTTTGGCAATGGCTTTCTGCCTGCTGTGGGTTAGGTCTATAAACCTTGTAAATTATTTGAAGAGACTCCCTTGTTCATTAGTCTATACTTGTATGAAAGAAAGCACATCAGGCACTATTTAAATCAAAACACATTTCCTTTAAAAATGTAGGCAGTTTACATTAATAAAAGTAATTGTACCGGACATGGAAAAAAGCAAACATAACATTTTAAAGTGCATGGTAGTTTGTGGCAGACAGTCTATATTTCACGTCATTCTGTCACACAAACAAAATATCTGTAGGTGATGGAAGATAAATGACAAGTATGAACGTAAACCAAAATGACTGACAACTGTTTAGTAATTGCACTACTAAAGTATCCTATATATAATATAATAATAATAATAATAATAATAATAATATATAATAATATAATAATAATATATAATAATATATATCAAACGTAATGAGCTTTATCACTAAAATATACTTACTGAGACAGAGAACATTTATGTTGCAGACAGGTTACATTTCAGAAAGATGAAGTTTGTCAGCGTTCTTGCACTGAGCCTGGCACGATGAGGGCGCATGATGGGGCCTCCATGACTAAACACTGGGGCACTGGTGGCAGGCACAGCCAACACTGTCATTGCTACCTGCTTGAGCCTTGGAAAGTCTTTTGCGTGGATTCTCCAAAAATCCAGGCAATCAACTTCATTTTCATCAGAAGATACTTGAATGTAGCGAATAATCTCTGCTCTGACCTGGCTTTGTCTCCTTTCTTCTTGCTGATCTTGTTGCGGTAGCCAGAGAACAGTCTGGAGGTTTTGGCAGGTTGTTGTTCTTCTTCTCCACTACTGCTCTCCGTAACGGTGACTTTCCGTGCCTCAGCCAAAACAAGGTCTGAAAAAAATGTATATGATGTATGTATATGATCAAGAATATAACAGTATACATTGAGCATGAAAAAAAGTTATTATTTGAATGCGAGTGACATAGAAAACATTGCATGTTGCAATGCATTGTACCTACCAATCAGAATCTCCTTCAATTGAGCTTTATCTTCATGTGGTATGAGGACATCATGATCAAGCCAGAACAGGCAGAAAGATGGGTCCAGCAGTGCAGCCATAATGTATACATTCTTACCAAATGGAGGTTTTGTTGCCTGTTCATCCAAGTGCTCCATTCTGACATTCACAAACACCCCCTGGAATCAGCATTTGAGTGACTCCTGCAGTGCTTTTACTAGACTGACTAGGTGACAACTTGTGCTCAGTATACTTTGCAGATGATAGTTGAGTGACAGTACACAAGGAATGGCAGCACTGAGTCACCACTTTCTCCCCCTGAGTAAGGGCAGTGGCCTGGACAAAAGGGTCCAAAATGTCCACTAGCTCCAATAGCTGTCTCCATTCCCCTGGTGATAAGCAGAGCTCCTTGTGTCCTTGGGCCTCAAGTAGAGTATTGAATCAAATCATCATCATCAAATGTATTTATAAAGCCCTTTTTACATCAGCCGATGTCACAAAGTGCTGTACAGAAACAGTCTATGTTATGGAAAGAGCAGGTGTCCTTAATGTTTTGTGCACTCAGTATATGTTGTGTATACAAGCTTATTCCCACAGAAAACTGCAGAGGGAAGCAGCACCACCCAGTCAACCATCAGACTCCATAGTGAGACGCCTCACGGAGGATATTCCATCATAATTGCAATCCAAGGTCTCAATATCTTTACAGTAGAAGCTAACAAAACACACAACCTGACAAGGTGCACACTGATCAGTAAAGAGAAGAGAGGCTACCATTCTATAATGCTCCCTTCTTTCTGCACAGTTCTCACAGTGAGAAACAATAGGATTACAAAAGTGTTCTACGCTTTCTTAATTTGATCCAATTCAAAGATGCCAATTATTTTATGGGATGAGAATTAAGTGGAGTGACTAATCTTAGCTGGTCTGAGAAAACTGATGAGACTTCTCTCCTTTATGTATACATTGGGCCATTTAAAAAGACACCAATCTGTAGAATCTCTTCTCACAGTCAGTGCAGTGATAAGGCTTCTCTCAAGTGTGTATCTGTTGGTGTGTTTTTACATTGCCCAATCGGGAGAAACTCTTGCCACATTAAGAGAAGAAGTAAGGCTTCTCTCCTCTGTGTGTTCTCTGATGACCTTTTTAGCTCAGCTGTTGATAAAAAAAAAATTAAAAATCTACAATCAGATCAGTGATAAGGCTTCTCTCCTTTATGATTAACTTGGTGTCTTTTTAACTGGCCCAGTCGAGAGAAACTCTTTCCACAGCCAGAGCAGGAGTAAGGCTTCTCTCCCGTGTATGTTCTCTTATGAACTTTTAGGTCAGTTGATCAGAGCAGAATACTTTGTTGATTCAGATTGGTGACTGCTTTAACAGGTAGTATGTAGTAAGCGGCAAAGTTTAGTTACCTTAGCAATCACACTGTTTATGTTTTTGGTTTTATTTAGTCCATCTCTAATCACCAGTTGTAATGAATGGGCAAAGCACTGTAAGAGCTGTTGCCTAAAGTTGGCTTAGATAGACAGTTGCAACAGAACTTTTAAAGGGGCATTGTTGTTTTTAAAGGGCAATTACATACTTTGTAATGGAAAATGCAGATGGCCAAACCCCTGCTTCAGCCTAGGTACATTTTATAGCCACTATACTGCATCAGTCGGGCTACAGGTGAAAATGCTTATTGCTAATAGCACATCTGATAATATTGACCACGCATAGGCTATAAACATGGTTCACTGTGATGGAGCTGCATGGTACAATTATTTCTGGAAAATATATTCTGATGAATTGTAAATAAATGATATTTAATTGACCACTTTGAGCTGGCCAAATCCGATGAAACAAGAACAGCCACAGACCGAAAACTCTACCAGGGGTTGCTAAAAATGTTGTCCTCAAAACGATCTTATACGACCCACTTGAACTCGCCCTACTGTCCGAGTGCTTAGCTTACATAAACGTACCACCTCTATTGCATATGAAGACAAGCTGATCCACGCATGAACCTTATCATCACACCAATGAGATCTAGCATCCAAATTCACCGGGTGTCTGCCTTGATGTTCATAACACTCCTTGGACAACCTGCAGTGGAACCCAGAACAATACGTGACCACTCCTCGGACACCCTGCAGTGGAACCCAGAACAATACGTGACCACTCCTCGGACAACCTGCAGTGGAACCCAGAACAATACGTGACCACTCCTCGGACAACCTGCAGTGGAACCCAGAACAATACGTGACCACTCCTCGGACAACCTGCAGTGGAACCCAGAACAATACGTGACCACTCCTCGGACACCCTGCAGTGGAACCCAGAACAATACGTGACCACTCCTCGGACAACCTGCAGTGGAACCCAGAACAATACGTGACCACTCCTCGGACAACCTGCAGTGGAACCCAGAACAATACGTGACCACTCCTCGGACACCCTGCAGTGGAACCCAGAACAATACGTGACCACTCCTCGGACAACCTGCAGTGGAACCCAGAACAATACGTGACCACTCCTCGGACAACCTGCAGTGGAACCCAGAACAATACGTGACCACTCCTCGAACAACCTGCAGTGGAACCCAGAACAATACGTGACCACTCCTCGGACAACCTGCAGTGGAACCCAGAACAATACGTGACCACTCCTCGAACAACCTGCAGTGGAACCCAGAACAATACGTGACCACTCCTCGGACAACCTGCAGTGGAACCCAGAACAATACGTGACCACTCCTCGGACAACCTGCAGTGGAACCCAGAACAATACGTGACCACTCCTCGGACACCCTGCAGTGGAACCCAGAACAATACGTGACCACTCCTCGGACACCCTGCAGTGGAACCCAGAACAATACGTGACCACTCCTCGGACAACCTGCAGTGGAACCCAGAACAATACGTGACCACTCCTCGGACAACCTGCAGTGGAACCCAGAACAATACGTGACCACTCCTCGGACACCCTGCAGTGGAACCCAGAACAATACGTGACCACTCCTCGGACACCCTGCAGTGGAACCCAGAACAATACGTGACCACTCCTCGGACAACCTGCAGTGGAACCCAGAACAATACGTGACCACTCCTCGGACAACCTGCAGTGGAACCCAGAACAATACGTGACCACTCCTCGAACAACCTGCAGTGGAACCCAGAACAATACGTGACCACTCCTCGGACAACCTGCAGTGGAACCCAGAACAATACGTGACCACTCCTCGAACAACCTGCAGTGGAACCCAGAACAATACGTGACCACTCCTCGGACAACCTGCAGTGGAACCCAGAACAATACGTGACCACTCCTCGGACACCCTGCAGTGGAACCCAGAACAATACGTGACCACTCCTCGGACAACCTGCAGTGGAACCCAGAACAATACGTGACCACTCCTCGGACAACCTGCAGTGGAACCCAGAACAATACGTGACCACTCCTCGGACACCCTGCAGTGGAACCCAGAACAATACGTGACCACTCCTCGGACACCCTGCAGTGGAACCCAGAACAATACGTGACCACTCCTCGGACAACCTGCAGTGGAACCCAGAACAATACGTGACCACTCCTCGGACAACCTGCAGTGGAACCCAGAACAATACGTGACCACTCCTCGGACACCCTGCAGTGGAACCCAGAACAATACGTGACCACTCCTCGGACAACCTGCAGTGGAACCCAGAACAATACGTGACCACTCCTCGGACAACCTGCAGTGGAACCCAGAACAATACGTGACCACTCCTCGAACAACCTGCAGTGGAACCCAGAACAATACGTGACCACTCCTCGGACAACCTGCAGTGGAACCCAGAACAATACGTGACCACTCCTCGGACAACCTGCAGTGGAACCCAGAACAATACGTGACCACTCCTCGGACAACCTGCAGTGGAACCCAGAACAATACGTGACCACTCCTCGGACACCCTGCAGTGGAACCCAGAACAATACGTGACCACTCCTCGGACAACCTGCAGTGGAACCCAGAACAATACGTGACCACTCCTCGGACAACCTGCAGTGGAACCCAGAACAATACGTGACCACTCCTCGGACACCCTGCAGTGGAACCCAGAACAATACGTGACCACTCCTCGGACACCCTGCAGTGGAACCCAGAACAATACGTGACCACTCCTCGGACAACCTGCAGTGGAACCCAGAACAATACGTGACCACTCCTCGGACAACCTGCAGTGGAACCCAGAACAATACGTGACCACTCCTCGGACACCCTGCAGTGGAACCCAGAACAATACGTGACCACTCCTCGGACAACCTGCAGTGGAACCCAGAACAATACGTGACCACTCCTCGGACACCCTGCAGTGGAACCCAGAACAATACGTGACCACTCCTCGAACAACCTGCAGTGGAACCCAGAACAATACGTGACCACTCCTCGGACAACCTGCAGTGGAACCCAGAACAATACGTGACCACTCCTCGGACACCCTGCAGTGGAACCCAGAACAATACGTGACCACTCCTCGGACACCCTGCAGTGGAACCCAGAACAATACGTGACCACTGCCGTCCTTTTAGCACCGCCATACGAAGGGCGCTCAAAACGCTTATAATCACCCTCATCAAGATGTTGCCTACGCCTAATAGTCCTACTCATCACTTATTATTATTATAATTATATATCAAATGTCACTTCTCACAATGGTGCTAGTTTAGTAAAGTTAGATAAAGCTGAATAAATGTCTGGCAAGATCACATTCATTAGTATTCTACATAACAGATTGTAATATAATACCATATAAGTCTACTGTAGCATGCGGCCAAAACTCAACGGCGCGCACCGCATGCTTTGGTTGAAACAAATCAGGCCTACAAGAACTGCTAATAGTTTGTTAACACCAGCTTTAATTCGCTCATGAAACAGTTATTCAAGAAGATCTAAATGCATGTTCCCATGAAACTGATTGAGATCAAATAATGGGGACGCAGTTTGGACATTTCACTGGTAAAACGTGAAGAATTATCATTCATTATTGACAGTGATAATGGCCTATTTTGAAATTAGGTATGCCTAACTTGGTGTTTGGGGGTATTAAAAATATGAATAATTCTTAAGACAAGATGTGTGGGCATATAGGCAGACGTTGCAATTGGAGGATGCATTTTATGCACCTATTTTTTTATGATATTCAATCTGTCTGTACAAACTTTTAGTAGTTATGAAGTAAAAAAAATCAAAAATAAGATCCCTCGCCTATAAAACATAGCACTACTCTACTGATGGTCCAATCATTTTCACCAATATGTTATTGCGACCATTTCTGGAGGTGGAAATTATATTTTAGATGGGGTCAGCATAATTTTATTTTCATTTCGTTTTTTTAGAATGTCCTTTAAAAAGTAAACAACCTCCCGAGTGGCGCAGCGGTCTAAGGTATAGCATCGCATTGCTAGAGGCGACACTACAGATCCGGGTTTGATCCTGGGCTGTGTCGCAGCCTGCCGCGACCGGGAGACCCATGAGGTGGTGCACAATTGGCCCAGCGTCATCCGGGTTAGGGAAGGGTTTGGCCGGCTGGGATGTCCTTGTCCCATTGCGCTCTAGTGAGTCCTTGTGGTGGGCCGGACACATGCACGCTGACTTCGGTCGCCAGTTGTACGGTGTTTCCTCCGACACATTGGTGCACCTGGCTTCCAAGTTAAGCAAGCAGTGTGTCAAGAAGCAGTGCAGCTTGGCAGGGTCATGTTTCAGAGGACACATGGCTCTCGACCTTCGCCTCTCCCGAGTCCGTACGGTAGTTGCAGCGATGGGACAAGACTGTAACTACCAATTGGATACCACAAATTTGGGGAGAAAAAAAGAACAGAAAAAAAAGAAAGTACAAAGTCACCAGAACTCAGCCTTTCAGTCCTTCTACATAAAAATGATCCCAGGGAGGTCCCGGACCCCCTAAGCAAGGGGACTGGAATTGGTCAAAATCACATTTTAATACATGTACAAAACCATCCTCTTTCCCTAAAAGCATGATGATCATGACTTTCTTACATAAAAAGGAGGTTTACTTGGCCCCAGGTAATTGATCTTCAATCATGTAATTTTTGAGGGCTTTAACCCCTGCCACTACATAATATAAAGTGTGAATATAAGGGCATTTGCATTGCATTTGTTTGCTCAGGGTTGCTCTGTGTCATTGCATAGATATCGCCCCTTTGGGTGCTGTGTACTGTAGGTAGCAAACAGAATACGTTTGCACTGCACACATCGACTTTCCAATGAACCCATAAAAGTTTATTTCCTCTGTTTTTCATTTTGTATTGTCTGTGTACTTGAGAATCATCATAAAATATGTATCACTCCGAGAGTAATTATATCGCCTTAAATGAAATTGCTGACTGTACAAATTGCCCAAATTAAATTGTATTTTGTCCTTGCAATTTGGCCTCAATCCAATTGAAGTTGTTAAAATGTCATTGCACATTAGGCCATCCCACACACTGGCTGTACTATTACAGGTTAAAGTCCATGTTGTTGTTGGTTGTATATTGCTATGTCAACCCCCTCACCAAACACACACACACACACAACATGCCCATAGAGGGCTGGACTGGAAGACTAACCAGAGTTGTTGTGTTCTCTCCTCTCATTTCCCATCAGGAGGAGCTACAGAGTGAGTCATCACCTGGAGTACATGGAGGGTCTGGAGCACAGTTACAGAACAATGGTACTGACAGACTTGAAAAATATCTCTTAGAGAATCAGCTAGCAGTGCTGACACACCACAGCCATCACTCCCCAGGCTGCACTGGGACTGGGACTGGTAATAACAGGGTAAAGGCTTCTCGTGACAGGATTAACCAGTGTGTGTACCTGGGGAGTCTCATACTACCTGTTGTTTGGATTGAGGAAAGGTTTGATACTGTGTATACTCTCTGTAAATGTTGTTTATACCTCTAAGATCTGTCAGTATTGTTCTACATATTTAAAGATGTACAGTGGTAGAGATGTATGAAATATTAAATAGCAGATATGAATAATGTTATGAAATATACTGAACAAAAATATTAACACAACATACAATCATTTCAAAGATTTACATTTCATGTAAGGTAATCCGGCAATTGAAATAAATAAATTAGGCCCTAATCTATAGATTTCACGACTGAGAATGACTGTTGGTCACAGATACCTTTAAAAAAAGTTAGGGGTGTGGATCAGAAAACCAGTCAGTATCTGGTGTGACAATCATTTGCCTCATGCAGCGTGACACATATTCTTCGCATAGAGTTGATCACGTTTTTGACTGTGGCCTGTGGAATGTTGTCCCACTCCTCTTCAATGGCTGTGCGAAGTTGCTGTATATTGGTGGGAACTGGAACACGCTGTCATACACGTTGATCCAGAGCATCCCAAACATGCTCAATGGGTGACATGTCTGGTAAGTATGCAGGCTGTCACGTTCTGACCATCGTTGGTGTGTGTTTTCCTTGTTTTAGTGTTGGTCAGGACGTGAGCTGGGTGGGCATTCTATGTTGTGTGTCTGGTTTGTCAATTTCTATGTTTGGCCTGATATGGTTCTCAATCAGAGGCAGGTGCTAGTCATTGTCTCTGATTGGGAACCATATTTAGGTAGCCTGTTTTGGGTTGGGTTTTGTGGGTGATTGTTCCTGTCTCTGTGTTTTGCACCAGATAGGACTGTTTTAGGTTTTCGCACGTTTGTTGTTTTGTTAGTTTATTTGTGTACAGTTTCTTTATTAAAGTACAATGAATAACAACCACGCTGCATTTTGGTCCGCCTCTACTTCACCTAAAGAAAACCGTTACACAGGCCTTGGAAGAACTGGGACATTTTTAAGATTCCAGGAATTGTGTACAGATCCTTGCGACATGGGGCTGTGCATTATCATGCTGAAACATTAGGTGACGGCGACAGTTGAATGGCACGACAATTGGCCTCAGGATCTCGTCACCGTATCCCTGTGCATTCAAATTGCCATCGATAAGATGTAATTGTGTTCTTTGTCCGTAGCTTATGCCTACCCATACCATAACCCAACCGCCACCATGGGGCACTCTGTTTACAACGTTGACATCAGTACACCGCTCGCCACAGGAAACCATACACGTAGTCTGCAGTTGGGAGGCCGGTTGGACGTACTGCCAAATCTTTAAAACAACATTGGAGTTGGCTTATGGTAGAGAAATTAACATTCAAATTTCTGGCACCAGCTCTGATGGACATTCCTGCAATTAGCATGCCAATTCCACAACCCCTCAAAGCATGAGACAAATTTGGCATTGTGTTGTGTGACAAAACTGCACATTTTATCAGTGTCCTTTTATTGTCCCCAACACAAGGTGCACGTGTGTAATGATCATGCTGTTTAATCAGCTTCTTGATATGCCACACGTCAGGTGGATGCACGTTTTTGGCAAAGGAGAAATGTTCACTAAGAGATGTAAACCCAATTTGAGAGAAATAGGCTTTTTGTGTGTACAGTATGTAACAATTCTGTGATCTTTTATTTCAGCATAAAACATGGGTCCAACACTTTACATGTTGCGTTTATATTTTTGTTCAGTGTATATAATAATGAACTTCTACTTGATGTACTGTCTTTTACATCTTCATGGATCTTCTGTAGGGTTATGAGGATGCATTAAAGTTATACAACTCTAAGGGCATATAATATTTACTTGTAAACCTACTGACCTCTCCTATCCGATACGACCACTACTAATACCTGCATTAGACAATATGATGATTGTTTGGTAATGCCCTTTTAATTACAATTCTACTCAGCAATACATTACACATCCTCTTCTTGAGATCAATGCTAAGCTCCAAATCGTTATGAGCAGTATAGGGTCTCTGTATGTGCCACCAGTGTAGCTTACCAAGTAGCTCTATCTTGCAGGACCACTCTCCTCATAGAGAGGGTTGATGATGACCATGGAGAGGCGGCTTTGTTGTTGTGAAAAACCTTCATTAATAAACATCCCCTCTCTCTCCTTCAGCTGAACCATCTGATATGAAAAGCTCTGAATAATTAATGAGATCATTAAAGCCTTTGGTTTCTCCAACACAACAGCTGTTAAATATTATATACTGTTTACCATCTACATAGGGCAGAGGTGGATAGAAGTGATAGAAATCAGTGCCACAAAATGTTTACCTGGTAAGCACTTCGAGCGAGGTTTAAAAGTCATTAGACTTGTATTTCTTTATCTTTGATCTCCATGTGTTGAATAAAATTGAACCTTCTAAGTGTTGATTGTCTGACATTCCCTTTTCATGCAGTCATTGTACTAAACCATTACATTTTTATCTAACGAGCTGTTTATTTCAATTAAGTAAAAAATTGCATTATCAGCCAACACTGCTGCGTCTTCTGGAGATTGCTGTTAGATTGCATTTTAGAAATGACAACAGCAACCTTTACAGTAATGATCAATCTAATATTTCATATGAATGATAGACTTTAAATGACAGGAAGGAATTTCAATTGGCTAATCACTTATAATTACACTGATTATGTGGTAATAAAGCTACTGTGCAACGCTACATGATCCTTGCCAAGCGAGCAGATTCCCTATACTGTAGACGGTGTAGGCTTTCTATTATAAATACACAAAGAATATACACACTATATACAAAAGTATGTGGACACCCCTTAAAATTAGTGGATTTTGGCTATTTCAGCCACACCCGTTGCTGACAGGTGTGTAAGATCGTCCACACAGCCATGCAAGCTCCATAGACAAACAGTGGCAGTAGAATGGTCTTACTGAAGAGCTTAGTGACTTTCAACGTGGTACCAATCCCACCTTTCCAACAAGTCAGTTCGTCAAATATCTGCCTTGCTAGAGCTGCCCTGGTCAACTGTAAGTGCTGTTATTGTAAAGTGGAAACGTCTAGGAGCAACAACGGCTCAGCCGCGAAGTGGTAGGCCACACAAGCTCACAGAACGGGACCACCGAGTGCTGAAGCGCATAGCACGTAAAAATCGCTTGTCATCAGTTGCAACACTCACTACCGAGTTCCATGCAACTTCAGCACAAGAGCTGTTCATCGGGAGCTTTATGGGGTTCCATGACCGAGCAGCCACGCACAAGCTTAAGATCATCATGCACAATGCCAAACGTCAGCTGGAGTGGTGTAAAGCTTTCCGCCATTGGACTCTGGAGAATGATACCTGCCCCAATGCATAGTGCTAACTGTACAGTTTGGGGAAGGCTTTACTATGTCAGCATGACAATGCCCCTGTGCAAAATGCAAGGTCCATACAGAAATTGTTTGTCGAGATCAGTGTGAAGGAACTTGACTAGCCTGAACAGAGCCCTGACCTCAACCCCTTCGAACACCTTTGGGATGAATTGGAATGCCAACTGTGAGCCAGGCCTAATCGCCCAACATCAGTGCCCAACCTCACTAATTCTCTTGTGGCTGAATTGATGTCTTGTGGCTGAACTAATTCTCTTGTGGCTGAATTTCCTCCCTAGCATGTCAGTGGTCACTAATGTCCCTTCGGTGCTGTATAATGTTCACCTTGCATGCGTGTGGAGCAATAACGGCTCAATACCTCACACCAATACATCAATAAATATTAATGGCCAGCCAGCTCACAGTATAGTCATTGGATACATCTCAGATGAAGAAGCGATCTGAACTTAGCATTTTACAACCACCTCTTTGCTGACTATAGAAATGACTATAGAAATGACTATTGAAATGCCAAATTGTTTAGTGATCCAAAAGTGCATCAAGCAGCAGTAGAAACTTCATAGCATGTCTCTCCATTCCATTGCTGCTTCTCCTTTAATTTGAAATGGACTGATGTTGATTAAAATGCAAGAGGTAGACTCCCACAGTCACTCTGCCTAAATCCTGCTTGCTTTAACCCCTAGCTTGGCAGTTCTCTTCTGTGAGAGAATAGAATGATGGAGAGAATAATACAATCCATTCCCTTCGTTGGATAGAGGTGGAAGAAGGAATAGGATGTAAAGGACAATATAATAGGGAGATCAATTAGGTGGAAGGGAGGAAGACGTGAAAAAAGTATTGAAGAAAGATTTTACGTTTCTAGATAGCGCTCTTTACATTATTTTTCATGGGCACAGGCTCTGAATTGGTAGATACTCACAAGGCAACATTTTGCTTGGCCTTTTAAGATTGTAATGACATTGCTGTCCCCAACTTAGTGGCTAAATGGTTGGCTCTGGATGCTCTATGCATTTCTCCACGTCTAATCTAATGCCTCCATGATCTAACCTTTCATGATTGTATTAGTCCACAGTCACTTCGATTTCATTACTGTTAATCCACATTTTTGTTTGTTGCCATTTGAAAGGCAGCTGTAGACATTTGCACAGAGATTTGCACAGAGAGCTCATGGGAGAGGAGAATGGTTTAAGAATAGAAGCTGATGACTGAACGTTAAATGATAACCCAACCGAACACACCCCCTCTAAGTGTCTGTCAGAGTTGTAACCGATGCAAGCTCTCTGGACTTATTCCACTCACAAGTCCCAGGTCAGTGGAGGAGGACTGAAATAGATAGGACCAGAGGCGCAACTGTGGCCCCTGGCTGGCAGAGAAATAAGCTTTGCAAGGGGGTTTTCGTTCTGTGTGCAGCATGGCGTGTCATCCAAGCCGGTGCACTCTGAACCTTTGGGAGACCTTGTGGAGGAGAACTGTAAATTGACCTGTAGATTGCTTGGAGACTCCTTGCCTTTGGGCGGAGAGGTGAGTGGATCGATAGCACATTAATCGCCCATGCTACCTTGCTCTTATTACTCACCTTCCACACACAAAACATGCTGCCACAGAACCTGCACATTTTTAAACTCTTAACGCACGATCCCATATTCCACACCACCTTGTGTTGCACTCTGTTGTATCTGGAAGCATAGCCGCAGGAAGTAGGGGTGCTGAGGGTATAAAAAAAAAGAATAATCATATTTGTAAAAAATATACTGTATATATACACTGGGGGACTTGCTTCCATTCAGCCACAAGAGCCTTAGTCAGTTCGGGAACTGATGTTGGGCGATTAGGCTTGGCTCGCAGTCGTTCCAATTCATCCCAAACGTGTTCGATGGGGTTGAGGTCAGGGCTATGTGCAGGCCAGTCATGTTCTTCCACACCGATCTTGACAAACCATGCTGACACAGGAAAGGGCCTGAGCTCTTCAGTAAGGCCATTCTACTTCCAATGTTTGTCTATGGAAATGACATGGCTGTGTGCTCGATTTTATACACCTGTCAGCAATGTGTGGGGCTAAAATAGCCGAATCCACTCATTTGAAGGGGTGTCCACATACTTTTGTATATACAGTGTATACAGTATATACTGTATTTCCCACAAAAGTAGTGGACTGGGCCTTGACTAATCTTGTATTAGCGGACCGATATAGCCATCTGTAGCGCATGCAAAAACATTCTCAGTATCTATGGTTATATCCCCTGGAATACAACTCCTGCAGTTGAAGCACATCTTTTCAAAGAACACACAATGTGCACTGGTGTGTTGTCTGTCTGTGTGTCCTGTTAGAATACTGAACAAGAGCCCTGCGAGAATGGATGAGGAATGGCAAAGAAACACAGACCTGACTGCAATACAGAGAGGAACTCACACTAATAAGAGCGCACACACACACACACTCGCAAACACTAGGTCTCCAGTACACACTCAAGGAGCACTGATCCATACAAAACAATGAAACAGGAAATCAAGCTCCAAATCAGCCACACAAAGTGGGTGGCAGAGTTAGAGTAGCTAGAGAGGGTGTATTGTGCCAGGGGCATCCGTTAAATGAAGGGGCAGCACTTGACTATCTGGCACTGTGTTACATGAGTGAAGGGTAATAAGTCAGAGCAGCTCCCCACCATACATCACAGCAACATGATAGCAGACGTCTCAGACATGCTTCCTGACGTCTCAAAGAGAAAGGTCACTTGAGACACATCATTAGAAGGGCCTTACAGCAGGCTGTTCCGCATATTGCGTGCATGGACTGGACTATAAGGATTAGATGCTCTCATTTTGACATGAGCTCTCAACACCTCATCCTTCATTTTAATGGTCAGTATTGAAGCCTGGTAAACTTCTACGGGATCGGTGTCCCTCCACCGGGACGGTTGAGCTAATGTGTGCTAATGTGATTAGCATGCCGTTGTAAGTAACAAGAACAATTCCCCGGACACAGACATGTCTTATATGGACAGAAAGCTTCAATTCTTGTTGCAAGTAATGGCACTGTCCAATTTACAGTAGCTATTACGGTGAAAAGATACCATGCTATTGTTTGAGGAGAGTGCACAACAACAAAAAACTTTTCTCACGGCTACTGGATTGATACATACCTCTGAAGGTAAATAATGTACTTACATTCAGTAATCTTGTTCTGATTTGTCATCCTGACAGTCCTGGAGATAAAATGTAGCATAGTTGTCTTTGATAAAATAAATGTTTATATTAAAATGTAGGAACTGGGTTCTAAAGTTTGAACCCCTGCTGTTTCTGGGCTCTTCTATAGAAATATATCATGTAGGGCCTCTTGAATGGCGAAGGCACTGCATCGCAGTGCTGGACGCGTTACTACAGACCCGGGTTCATTCCCGAGCGGTGCCACAACCAGCCCTGGCCGGGTATCCCATAGGACGGCGCACAATTGGTCCAAAGTCGTCCAGATTAGTGGAGGGATTGGCCGGTGGGGCTTTACTTGGCTCATTGCGCTCTAATGACTCCTTGTGGTGGGCGGACCGATGTCGGTCACCAGTTGAACGGTGTTTCCTCTGACACATTGTTGCGGCTGACTTCCGAGTTAAGCTGGCGGGTGTTAAGGTGTGTGGTTAGGTGGGTCATGTTTTGGAGGACACGTGACTCCACCTTCACCTCTCCTGAGCCTGTTGGAGAGTTGCAGCGATGAGACAAGATCAAAAATTGGGGCAATTTTTTATATTTTTTTATAAAAAAAATATATGTCATGCCTCTAGCTTAATAGTAGGAAGCAGATCAATACACGTCACTACACTCAGAAAGAAGGTTGGCCCTTTGAAGTCTCGTAGATCAGTGCATTGCTCTCTTTTTGTTTATAAAGCTATTTTACAAAAACCTCTGCTGTACCTAGCATCAAAAAAACTTGTAGATGTACAAGGGAAGTACAAGGGTCTCAGGGATGGACAACTCTGGAAGTTCCTTCAGTGTACAGAGTTAAGTAAATCAGCTTTTATTCTTTTTGCACCTTATAGTACTTGTGGAATAATCTCCAAAACTCTCAAATTTGATGAATTGGTGCCTCTAGGACATTTCAGATAGCAGATTGAGGACCTTTTAAATGAAGAATGTGTTTGTTTTCTATGACTGTGTTTTGCACAGTATCTTTGTTTTGCTTTTGATATTGTATTGATGTGTATATTTTGGTAATTACAGGGCTTATCTGTAAAAAAAGATCTAAGCATGACTCCCTGTTAAAATAAAGGTTAACTAACTCCGTATTATGGACCTGTTGCTCCAGTGTTTTGAGTTCAAATGAGTGTACAGCTGAAAGCCCTGTCTCTGACAGCTTGTGCTGATGAGAGGAAATGTCATGCTAGTGTCAGAGTGTTCACAACAGTGCTGTCTGCTCTGTGCTGTTGAATGTCACAACTCCAGAGACGCTGTTTGGAACAGAGCACTCTAGAACCAGTCAACGGCTGCTGCTATACGTCAGGGGAGATGGCTAACAATGGCTCCACGTGTGCGTTCTTTGAAGGTCAGGGCCAGATGTCACTCATTGTTTAATAAAAACCAAACCTTTGTGTACACTGAACATTGTGTTATCCTCCAACAGGTGTGTCCATACAATAGCATTGTGATCACAGATAAATGTTTGCTTACTGGTTGGTCCCCATGACTCATCATTTATTCCAGTGAAATAAGGCAGTAGAAATAAACACAAGGTTTGATGGGGATGTGACAAACAACATCAGGTGAAAGAAATGAGACAAATTAAATGGCATACAACTCTGTTGTATAGCCTTGACTGAGCAGATTAAACAAGCTGAATTTAGTGCTCTCCATTTATCAATACAGGCCCCTCAGGGCATTGGAGAAAATATACCAGTGGACAGTTCCAGTCAAATATGAATCATAATATGTCACGGGAGTGCACTCTGCAAGCTCCCAGTCAAAAGTGGTCCACTCTGCAAGTCATGCAAAGAGATTAGATTGATAATGACAAGGCTTTTCAGACTCACTAAAAATCTGAATTGAAAGCTCTTCGCCAGGCGATCTCTAAAGCTAAAGAAAAGCAGATAATTATGTAATCATATTAACAGCTATGAAGGCTAATCCATGGCGTTTTCCCATGGCATCTTGTACACTGGCTTGATAATTCACCTTTGGATATGAGCAGCGCCGAGGTTTGGCAGTTACTTTGAGTGTGTGGGTGTGATGAAACTACAGCAGTAAATTAGTTTGGCCTGGGGATGTGCAGAAGTTCTCCTTGTGGCAGAGGAGATGACAGGTTAGTGAGCGAGATGGGAGTCATCACATCAGCCGGGCTGGTGTGAGCCAGACAGCGATGCAATTAACATGAGCTTTATTAGCTAGACCTTACACCACAGACGGACGGCCAACAGCATCTCATCTGCTGATTACAAAAGAGATAACTCTATACCTGTAAAAGGAAGTCCTGCAATTACCCCTGGCACCATCCTGCAGACAATGCATTTGAACTAATATACAGCTCTGGAAAAAAATGAAGAGACCACTGCAAAATGATCAGTTTCTCTGGAATGACTATTTCTAGATATGTGTTTGGGTAATATTAACATGTTTGTTATATTCTATAAACTACTGACCACATTTCTCCCAAATTCCAAATAAAAATATTGTCATTTAGAGCATTTATTTGCAGAAAATGACAACTGCCGCAAAAATTCAAGGAGCTCGGCTTTGTTTCATGGCTTGTGACCATCCATCTCCCTCTTGATCCTCCACCAAATTGCACAGTGGTTGTGAGACACTGTGGCTTGTAGGCCTCTCCAGGTCTCGCACCCACTGTGGTGGAGGATCGGTGATGATCTGGATGCATGAATCAAGCCACGTATAAGGTTGTCCTGGAAGAAAACTTGCTTCCTTCTGCTCTGACAATGTTCCCCAACTCTGAGGATTGGTTTTTCCAGTAGGACAATGCTCAATGCCACACAGCCAGGTTAATCAATGTGTGGATGGAGGAACACCAGATCAAGACCCTGTCATGGCCAGCCCAATCTCCAGACCTGAACCCCATTGAAAACCTCTGGAATGTGATCAAGAGGAAGATAGATGGTCACAAGCCATCAAACAAAGCCGAGCTGCTTGAATTTTTGCACCAGGAGTGGCATAAAGTCTCCCAACATCAACGTGAAAGACTGGTGGAGAGCACGCATGAAAGCTGTGATTGAAAATCAGGGTTATTCCACCAAATATTGATTTCTGAATTCTTCCTAAGTTAAAACATTCGCATTGTGTTGTTAAAAATGAATATTAACTTATTTTCTTTGCATTATTGAAGGTCTGACAGCACATCATCTTTTTTTGTTATTTTGACCAGTTCTCTTTTTCTGCAAATAAATGCTCTAAATTACAATATTTTTATTTGGAATTTGGGAGAAATGTTGTCAGTAGTTTCTAGAATAAAACAAACATTTTCATTTTACCCAAACACATACCTAAGACATAGTAAAACCAGAGAAACGGATAATTCTGCAGTGGTCTCTTAATTTTTTCCAGAGCTGTATATTATAACATACTTTACCTAAATCATCCAATAATGTTGTGTGCAGAGGCCTCCTGGTCAGTCAGTCAGGATGACACGTGGGTTTGAAGTGAAGGAGGAGATAGAGGCGAGGAGATGGAGTGATTCATTATTTAGTGGAGATGCTGACATGCATGGTAATTGCAGCCTGTCCATTTCCTCATAATTAACTAGGCCCTGGAAAGTTCACACTCGTCCTGCTGCTATTGATCTCATCGGCACGACCAGCATTAACGAGACAGAAGAGGGGAGGTGTTGCCCTCACACAACACACAGAGGAGCTAGCTAGCATAAAGCTACATTTCCTCGACGGATTCATTAGCAGTAGGTAGACTTGTAACCCATCTGTTGTCATAGTAAAAGTATGTCCTTGTTTTTATACTGTATCAAATCAATAACCATAACCATATTCGTATGACGCTAAATCTATGCCTTGTGTACAGTGTGTTTCTACTTATGTAGTTACAAAGTATTTACATAGTTGTGCTATTGGTTACCCAATCAGTGTTGCTTTACTTCTTGAATAACTGTGAAATGAGCATTAGAGCCACTGCCATCTGTGAGAGCACTACAGAAATAGAAGACCCTCATTTACATCCAAAGACTTTGACATTAATTTGGTGGCAGCTGCACTCGCCCTGGAATCCCTGCAAAGTTCAGAGTGGGGCACAGATTATACCAGCTCTAATTAATGATGTGTGTCACGACTTCTGCCGAAGTTGGTCCCTCTCCTTGTATGGGCGGCGTTCGGTTTTCATTTTGTTTTGTCTTACACACCTGGTTTCCATTCTATTAAGTGATGTTCCTTATTTAACCCTCTGGCTTCTCTCTCTGTTTTGTGTGTTATTGTTTGTCATGTGGGTTCGTTCTTTTGTGCTCTGGAATATTGTGTTTTTTCTTTGTTGAAACATTACTTACATTTTGAGTAAATTTGGATTATTACTCATATCTGTGTCCTGCGTCTGACTCCGCATTTTTCCATTCACCAACAACCTCACAATGTAATGAATTTCCTCCTCTTCTTCCGAAGAGGAGAGGCGAAACGGATCAGAGGACCAATACGCGGCGTGGTAATTGTCCATGGTTCTTTTTAATGCGTAAAGGTACACATGAACAACTGACTACAGAAAAACAAGAAATGTGAAAACTCAAAACAGTCCTATCTGGTGCAAAGACAGAGACAGGAACAATCACCCACAAACACACAGTGAAACCCAGGCTACCTAAGTATGATTCTCAATCAAAGACAACTAATGACACCTGCCTCTGATTGAGAACCATACTAGGCCGAAACATAGAAATACCCAAAACATAGAAAAAACAAACATAGACTGCCCACCCAACTCACGCCCTGACCATACTAACTAAATACAAAACACAGGAAATAAAGGTCAGAACGTGACACACAATGTGGACCTGGACCCTCCACAACCACTGAGCTCACATATCTACAGACAGAGCACACATACAAGCACACACACATTCTGTATGCACACACACACACACACACACACACACAGTATGCCTTCATTACCCCCATATAAACTTGGATAAGTGAAGCGGAATTCATGTTCATTATTGAGTGCAATCACACAAACGTAATGATTTTATAGATCCTACCACCTGAGCTTTTTGTAGATAAGAATTTGCATAACCTCAACCACTACAATTTGAATATGATTCCTACCTTCCAGACAGATCACAGTAAATAGATACTGGAGAAGAATATAACAAAAGTGGCCTTTCAAGAGGGTTCGTCACCAAACTATGGATTGATTGCAACACATTATCATCACAGAAAAAGACAGAAGGCCTCAACAAGCATCCTGTTGAGAACTGTGCAATTCATCTGACTTAAATTCCATATTCATCACCCAAAATTTGCATCTGCACAATATCAGTAATTACAGAGAGAGCGAGTACGGCAAACCAGTAATAGTTTCAGCCTTTCCCATGCGGAATGACACATACAGTCAGAGATTCAGACTTCAAACCGAGCATCCTTTCAGCACATTCACAGAACCACTGTGTTTCTCTTTAGAAATATACAAGAGCATAGATTAAATCCAAGCACACGTAGATTGAAAGTTTGATGAAACCCTGTAGAGCTAGTGAATTTCCCTGAGTCATGGTACTGTAGACATCTGTTTATGGTTAACAGTAGCTGTATTGTTAACAGAAATGAACTATATTATTTATTTATATTTAATTAGGCAAGTAATTTAAGAACAAGTTCTTATTTACAATGATGGCCTACCCAGGCCAAACCCTAACGACGCTGGGCCAATTGTGCACCGTCCTATGGGACTCTCAATCACAGCCAGCTGTGATACAGCCTGGAATCAAACCATGGTCTGTAGGTGACGCCTCTAGCACTGAGATGCAGTGCCTTAGACCACTGCGCCACTCTGGAGCCCATTAACAGCCAAGGATACTGTGTCTATTTATCTCATCCATTTACCTTCAGCTTTTCATCAACGCATCCTGTTCTTCAACTTTCATTGTCACTTCAGAAAGCCTTGTGTCCAAATGTAGAAGAAGCAGACAGGCACAGATGGTCTCCATGGTCTCGGAGCAATTAAACACGGTACCGTGCTCATGATGATAATATGGACGTCCTGAGAGTCCTGACAGTGGCTTTGTGTTTGTGGTTTATGGGCACAGTAAAGATCAGGAAGTGATGTTTTTTTCACACCCACAATTGATCTGCCTTGAATCCATCACTTGGGTTCATCATGAACAGCTCAGATTATGATATCCTCCCTCTCTCCTCTGGAGGTTCTGGAGGAGATAGATCACCTCAACACCTAATCTGACAGTGGTACTTGTCTTTGTAGATGGAGAGGCGATCTTGTGCACTCATGCCTGTCCATTGGATTAGATGGGCAGTTTGTGAAGGCTGAGCTGCTTCTGACGGCCGCATGTATATCACCTTGAGGCTTTGATTTAGCTTACTGTGCCTATGGTCCTTCTGCGCAGCAGTAGAACAGTCATATCTGCCAAAGGATGTGTTTTTATTTCTGAACAATGGGTGTCATTTGAAAGGGTATCATTTAATGGGGTTAGAGCAAGAGTCAACTACCTTTGTTTCTGACATAGCTGTTGTCACACTCAAACCTCTATTTGGAAAGTTTTCTCCTCTCCCAATAAATGTGTATATATCTGGGCGAAATAGAACAACTTTTTGATTGTCTGGGGCTTTCTGGACACCATATATATTCCTAGTGACAGTTATGGGGACACAGTGGTCCCTGTTCCCTGGTTATTGTGGCGGAGTAGAATATCTCCATTACTCCCATTTATCTGGGTGACAGTAATGGACCAATAAATGTGCCTGAGACCAGAGTCCAGTTACAGGCGGAAGACAGGGTCCCAGCCAGCCCAGGCTAAAACAGTCATTGAAGGGCCTCGGGCCCCTAGCACCACTACTCTGTCTCCTCTGATGTGTCTGGTACTCTGAGAGGGAAGTTGTGTGTGTGTGTGTGTGTGTGTGTGTGTGTGTGTGTGTGTGTGTGTGTGTGTGTGTGTGTGTGCGTCCGTGCGTGTGTGCGTGCGTGCGTGTGTGTGTGTGTGCGCGTACACGCGTCGGGCATTTGCACTGGCATAATTCCGACAGCTTTTGTCTTCGGCTGACAGCCCCGCTTGAACTTGTCTCATCACCGTTCTGAAAAAGAGACCAATAATCACAAACACAACAGCTATTTCAGTATCCACAGGAAGCATAACAAACGCCATTATTTCCATTGGTGTGAGTCGTTTCACACAGTTCTCTGTAATACAAAAACGGCAGCTCAGAGCAGAGATTTGTGCATTCAGCTGAATAGGTTGTGGATTTGTTAGCTAACGATGGCCATCTAGACATAAAAATCCCTTCTCAAATACAAAAGCCCCTTCATACTGGAAGTGTGGCATGATTAAATTGTAAGGCGTAAATGATAGATCATCAAGCAATTTTTGAAAATGTACCAGTAGACTGATTAGTCAACAAGTCTAGACATGGTTTATGTTTAAAAAATAGATATAATCCTCTGAAACAGAATTGAAGAGAGACATTATGTAATAATGAGAGGCCAGGTGTTTTACTATTCAAGCTTCCTGTCTTGAGCAGTTAATTCTTCTTCTATTCTCTTGTTGCTCACCAGGTAAAGCAGAAAACATGAGGATTTGTAGGCTCAATCAGCCTCATAAGTCATATAAATGTCCTTCAAATCATTAGATGGAAGCAATCTCTGCCTCATTATTTTCAGAGAAATCTGAAATAGCACCTCCATAAAGACTTCAGTGTTTTCAAACGTCAACTGTCAAAGTGAGTGGATTAATTCACTGTTCAGGAAAAGGTTAACATTTAATTCACTCTATCAAGAATTAACAGGAAATAAATGTGGCAGTAAACTGACTGTTGCTTGCTGTTTTTCCACTCTCCCCTCTCGTTGGTATTCCAGATACAGTCACACATAGCCAGGGTCGCCGCAAACCATATTCAGCATGAAAAGTGACACCCCACTTCTTATACAACGGTCATATTTGACTGATCAATAACAATGGTTCTAAATAAATCAGACCTTTCCAACGACAGAGGCCATTTGAAAAATGTGTATCCATTTTGTTTGTCTGTTGTCTCTTTCATTTCTTTATGTCAGAGCGAGAGAGTGATGGTGGAAGGCTGTTGAAACAGTACACTCCCAGGAGGAATGTCTGTCCTGTTTTAATGGATTCCTTCAAACAGTCTGATTGGCTGGTGCCCACTGTTCGTTCAGCTCGTGCAGCATATATCCACAGCTTAATCAACAAGATGAAATTCTGACACCACAGACTACCATGCCATTAAAAATATCAACAGTGGACAGCAGCATAATTGCCGCCTTCATTTACTGCTAGAGTCGCTTTGATTGTTTTCTTAACATTTTCATTTAAAATACAAAGATTAGGACTAGAGGACAGGAAGCAGACAGCCCCAATAAAATGATAACGACGTGTTATAACCGTCAGTTAAACTGCAGGATTTTGACTTTTAATGGAGTGCTGGAATCTGTCAAGGATATGCCATTTAAGAAATCCTAACTTTCGAAACTTTGAGAATCTACGTTTTTGGTGAGCATTGTTTTTCTACCAGTGAAGCTCATTAAAGAGGATATTTTTCTACTCTCACAGTAGGGACCCATCTTAGTCAACACTTTCCCTTCAGTCAGGGGAACAAGAAAGTTCTAGATAAGCAGTGGAGCCCACAGTCACTGGTATGACATCAAGTATGATCAAGCAGTACTAAAATAATTTACAAAATAGTTTTTTAGGCATTTAAATTGCCTATTGAAGCATACAGCTTGTATGTATGTACTGAAACAGAATGCCCAGGTATTATAAAAAGACTATGCTAAATAAATCTGGAAAATACCACCAATACTGCAATACTCTGTAATACTCATGATATGTGCAATATCATGATCCAAAAGTAGTAAACACTGGAGGGTAACTATTAAAGAATGTAGTAGTTTGTGGCATAGCAACAGGTTTATGAAGAAACCCTAGTTAGCACAAAGCACAGAGTACCTTCCCGGCCTGAACGCATCACAACGCATACTAAGGCCTCCAGCTCATGTAAATCCCAGTGATCCACATCCTCCAGGGACAGAGAGAGAGGGAGGAGAGAGATATGGAGG
Source organism: Oncorhynchus keta (assembly GCF_023373465.1). Classification (NCBI taxonomy): domain Eukaryota; kingdom Metazoa; phylum Chordata; class Actinopteri; order Salmoniformes; family Salmonidae; genus Oncorhynchus; species Oncorhynchus keta. The sequence continues at coordinate 64,738,682 of NC_068439.1, read as the reverse complement.
GAGAGAAGGGGGGGCGAAGAGAGAGAGAGTTTTACTAAAGCCATCCTCTGACTCTTGGCTCTCCATGGGGAAATCCCATCCTCTGCATACTATAAACTGTAGAGGTATGCAATATAAACTAATGTAAAAGACACATAGCTACGTACATCAAATACACACCTATACATGCTGACCCCAATCTAACCAACTTGCTCAAAGGACACTGACCCAATTTGTAATCTAAATATAGACATGGATTTCTTGTAACGGACGTTCTAGGAAGTATGAGAATTCACCAGAGGTCTATAAGACAACCAATACTAGGGAAACGACGTCTAAGGTGGATTTTCCCCAAAGGCTGTTTATGTAGGCATCAAAGGTACTGTTTAAAGGCAACAACAAAAAGTAATTGCAGCCCAATAGGTTTTAATGTCAAGATGTATATATGAAGTTCTGGGAATTGTTCAAATACAACATAAATGATTCATGCCTTATGATACAGATGTTTAAGCGTAAGATTGTTGTCAATATTCTACTTTCAGTTCATATAATATCCCAATGCCTTTATAACAATCTCTTTGTGATGTCCTGCACTGATTTAGATTGTGTATTATTGCACTTGTAGTGGCAAAGCGTATTCCTTGTAGCTACATTGTGTAACCTTGAGTCATTCATTCTCATGTCTAGCAAATTCATGTAATGCAGTATCAATAGGACTACTGCAGAGTTTTATTTCTTGCATCTCCTGTGAATTTGCCCACATCTAATTGGAAAAAATGTTGAATCATTTACAAAAAATACAGGTAACAGCCAAAATTAAGGAAACACTTGAGTAAATGAGGGATACAAAGTATACTGAAAGCAGGTTAGTTAATTAAGCAATTCACATCCTCATCATGCTTAGGGTCATGTATAAAATGCCCAGTTGCCCATTATTTTGGCTACCACAGCTAGAAGAAGAGATCTCAGTGACTTTGAAAGAGGGGTCTCAAATTAGTATAATGGGGTTTTAAGAGTGTGTGTGTATGTATGTGTGTCACCAGATCTCAACCCACGTAAACACTTACAGTGCCTTTCGATAGTATTCGGCCCCCTTGAACTTTGCGACCTTTTGCCACATTTCAGGCTTCAAACATAAAGATATAAAACTGTATTATTTTTGTGAAGAATCAACAACAAGTGGGACACAATCATGAAGTGGAACGACATTTATTGGATATTTCAAACTTTTTTAACAAATCAAAAACTGAAAAATTGGGCGTGCAAAATTATTCAGCCCCTTTACTTTCAGTGCAGCAAACACTCTCTAGAAGTTCAGTGAGGATCTCTGAATGATCCAATGTTGACCGAAATGACTAATGATGATAAATACAATCCACCTGTGTGTAATCAAGTCTCCGTATAAATGCACCTGCACTGTGATAGTCTCAGAGGTCCGTTAAAAGCGCAGAGAGCATCATGAAGAACAAGGAACACACCAGGCATGTCCGAGATACTGTTGTGAAGAAGTTTAAAGCCGGATTTGGATACAAAAAGATTTCCCAAGCTTTGAACATCAAAAGGAGCACTGTGCGAGCGATAATATTGAAATGGAAGGAGTATCAGACCACTGCAAATCTACCAAGACCTGGCCGTCCCTCTAAACTTTCAGCTCATACAAGGAGAAGACTGATCAGAGATGCAGCCAAGAGGCCCATGACCACTCTGGATGAACTGCAGAGATCTACAGCTGAGGTGGGAGACTGTCCATAGGACAACAATCAGTTGTATATTGCACAAATCTGGCCTTTGTGGAAGAGTGGCAAGAAGAAAGCCATTTCTTAAAGATATCCATAAAAAGTGTTGTTTAAAGTTTGCCACAAGCCACCTGGGAGACACACCAAACATGTGGAAGAAGGTGCTCTGGTCAGATGAAACCAAAATTGAACTTTTTGGCAACAATGCAAATTGTTATGTTTGGCGTAAAAGCAACACAGCTCATCACCCTGAACACACCATCCCCACTGTCAAACATGGTGATGGCAGCATCATGGTTTGGGCCTGCTTTTTTCAGCAGGGACAGGGAAGATGGTTAAAATTGATGGGAAGATGGATGGAGCCAAATACAGGACCATTCTGGAAGAAAACCTGATGGAGTCTGCAAAAGACCTGAGACTGGGACGGAGATTTGTCTTCCAACAAGACAATGATCCAAAACATAACGCAAAATCTACAATGGAATGGTTCAAAAATAAACATATCCAGGTGTTAGAATGGCCAAGTCAAAGTCCAGACCTGAATCCAATCGAGAATCTGTGGAAAGAACTGAAAACTGCTGTTCACAAATGCTCTCCATCCAACCTCACTGAACTCGAGCTGTTCTGCAAGGAGAAATGGGAAAAAATTTCAGTCTCTCGATGTGCAAAACTGATAGAGACATAGCCCAAGCGACTTACAGCTGTAATCGCAGCAAAAGGTGGCGCTACAAAGTATTAACTTAAGGGGGCTGAATAATTTTGCACGCCCAATTTTTCAGTTTTTGATTTGTTAAAAAAGTTTGAAATATCCAATAAATGTCGTTCCACTTCATGATTGTGTCCCACTTGTTGTTGATTCTTCACAAAAAAATACAGTTTTATATCTTTATGTTTGAAGCCTGAAATGTGGCAAAAGGTCGCAAAGTTCAAGGGGGCCGAATACTTTCGCAAGGCACTGTATGTGAGATTCTGGAGCGGTGCCTGAGACAGCTTTTTCCACCACCATCGACAACCAAATAATTCCATTTATTGTGGAAGAATGATGTCGCATCCCTCCAATAAAGTTCCAGACACTTGTCAAATCTATGCCAAGGCGTATTGAAGCTGTTCTGGCAGCTCATGGTGGTCCAATGCCATTTACTCTTTATGTTGGTGTTTCCTTTATTTTGGAAGTTACCTGTATTTCCTTTGCCGTGGTTTCACCAGGTAAGTGTACATATTCATCGGCAAGTTCATGTTTTATGAGTTCCATCAGTGAATCTGACAATATTCAAAAAGTGGTTACTGTGTGTCTATAAAAAATGTATCAAAACATTCCCAACTCATTTAAAATCATAGTAAGTAAAATAACCATGGGACATTCAGAATGTATTAAAGTGCCCTGATAACTAAGTTCAAGCTCTCAAAACGCAGCCTGCATCTTGGCAGCCCTCATCACCTGCAACAACACATTCGGGGAATGTAAAATTGTCCATCTCATATATCCAGTAATGTATGGTTCTGCAGTCAGGATGCAGGACAAGGAATATATTATGGACAGGCAAAGGATAGGAGTGTGAAGATGTGGCTGTCCTTCCCTGGGTTCCCTTGGATCATTTTCACAATGGTGTGTCTGATTTAAGAAGAGCTCTCCCGGGAAGAATTAGAGGAGAGAGACAAACTTCAGGTCAGATTAAGTCACAGCCACGGCCATAGAAGAAGTCTCATCCACTCCAACACTAGACTCCTGAGTGCACTCACCCTCGCCCAGTCACTAACTCAGTCTCTAACTCACTGAGGTAATGGAGACCTTACTGTCAGTCATAGAGATATGGACTACAGCACAGAATAACAAGGCCCAAGACCCACTGCAGTCTGCCCACTCTGCTCACTCTTCACTCCTACAAGTATAAGATCTGAGATCTTTCTGGAATCTGGACTTTTGGAAGCAATGAACACAAATACTCTACAAACTCTGTATGAACTTTGCTTGGGACATTGGAGAAAATTACCTGCCAAAAAAATAATACAAAAGAGATGAGGAGAAACATAGCATAAAACGTCAACGGGGTTCTACCTGTGATCTTCACCACACTGACGCAGAGTAACCCTGCTGTGACCCACAGAGACTATAGCAGCATCCTAAGGGTTGGCATTTCTATTCCCAGACCAGTGGAGAAGGGCACCCTGTTGGAGCAGATACATTGTGGGATTCCTTTGAAAGTCATCCCAAGGGTACGCAGTCTAATCTGTTTTCCCCCTCTGCTCACAAATTAAATATTAATCCAAGATGGCTCAAGTCATTGGAATATATTCTCAAGAGCAACATCGGATCTGATCGGTTGCCAAGAGCAGCAGAGTATTCATATTTTTATTGTGAAAATGAACTGGTTGTCTAGCAAAACACACAAAAGAGGCTGTCAACCTCTTGATTAATTCATCCTTATTGAGATGGAAAATAATGATAATTTCTATTACATTTCCATATCAGCTCTGAGAGCAGCTCTCAACTTTGGACAATAATTCTCGAAAGATATATGCCACAATAACACTGTGTTATATAGTCCATAAGGGACAAAACAGTTATGAAAGACAGAAGAATGGTCAAAGGGTTTGTAATGTTTCTCAAATATATGTATTTAACTTCACTAGGGTAGTGAGCAGCATTCGGAACTTTGGATGAAAAGCGTGCCCAAATTAAACTGCCTGCTACTCAGGCCCAGAAGCTAGGATATACATATAATTAGTAGATTTGGATGGGAAACTCTAAAGTTTCCAAAACTGTTAAAATAATGTATGTGAGTATAACAGAACTGATATGGCAGGCGAAAACCCGAGGAAAATCCAACCAGGAGGTACTATTATTTTGAAAGGCTGCCTATCCACCATACAAAGACTTAGGACCCAGTTCACGAGCTCTATGGCTTCCTCTACATGTGGTCGTTAAGCATTGTTTCAGGCTTTTACTCTGACAAATTAGGGAGATACGGCACTTTCAATCAGTGGACAGTGGAAATTTCCAGACATTAGCCATGCGCCTGATCGGGAAAGCACCTTTCTTGTTTCTCCTTTCCTATTGACAAAGCTTTTGTCCAGTTGAAATATTATTGATTATTTATGACAAAAACAACAAGAGGATTGATTTTAAACATCGTTTGGCATGTTTCTACTAAATTTTATTGTACTTTTTAAAAACTTTTCAGATTACTGGATTACTGGACTTCAGATTACTGGACAAAACGCGTGAACAAAAAGGAGGTTTTTGGTCATAAAGAGGGACATTATCGAACAAATCAAACATTTATTGTCTAACATGGAGACCTGGGAGTGCCACCAGATGAAGATCATCAAAGGTAAGTGATTCATTTTAATGCTATTTCTGACTTTTGTGACACCTCTCCTTGATTGGAAAATGGCTGTATAGGTTTCTGTGGCGAGGAGCTAACCTAACATAATCGCAAAGTGTGCTTTCGCCATAAATAAAACTTTTTGAAATCTGACACAGTGGTTGCATTAAGGAGAAGTTTAACTTTATTTGTATGTTTAACACTTGTATCTTTTATCAATGTTTATGATGAGTATTAATGTTATTTGATGTGGCTTTCTTCACTTTCACCGGATATTTGTTTGAGACAATGCATTTTTTAACATAACGCGCCAATGTAAACTGAGAATTTTGGATATAAATATGAACTTTATCGAACTAAACATACATGTATTGTGTAACATGTCCTATGAGTGGCATCTGATGAAGATCATCAAAGGTTAGTGATTAATTGAATCGCTATTTCTGACTTTTGTGAGCCCTCTCCTTGGATGGAAAAGGGCTGTATTGTTTTCTGTGACTATGCACTGACCTAACATAATCGCATGGTGTGCTTTCGCAGTAAAGCCTTTTTGAAATTGGACACTGTGGTTGGATTTGCAATAAGTTTATCTTTAAAATGGTGTATAATACTTGTATGTTTGAGGGATTTCTGTTGTTTTAAATTTGGCGCCCTGCAATTTCGCTGGCTGTTGTCGAGGTGGGACGCTACCGTCCCACTTGTACCAGAGAGGTTAAGGGAAAAAGTAGAACCTTCTATCTATTTAATCTCGCAAACATATTTAGGAAAAACAAATAAAAACCTCCTCAAAGAAGTTTATACACTTTGTTCCCACCATTCCATGGGTTGTGCTTCATTTCCAGCACCCGGTGTGGGGATATGGATAGATCGGTACATGCTGCTGTTAACATTATCCTCACACCGGATGCACCAATCTAAATTAATCATAAAAAAATAAGGTACTCTTCATAGCTGGTAACCAATGTGAGGATACCTTTCTTACGTAACTGGTGCCCCCTGTGAGAATACTTTTCTTACATAACTGGTGCAGGGGGATAGAGGATAATCTTCTTACATATCTCGTACCTGCTGTGAGTATACTTTTCATTAGACATCCCTGAGGCTACTGCTGAGAAGAGGAATATGTACAAGAAATCCCGCTATGACCTCCGCAGAGTAATCAAATGCGCAAGAGGAAAATATAGGAACAAGGGGGTATCACACTACACAGGCACCGCTGCCTGCCGCATTTGGCAGGGGCTACAGTCAATTACAGATTACAAAGGAAGACTCAGCCATGATCTGCTCAACGATGCCTCTCTACCAGATGAACTCAATGTCACGAATATTACCGAAGGTGACTCCCCTTCTTGTTCGGGTGGTGCTCGGCGGTCATCGTCGCCGGTCTACTAGCTATCGCCGATCCGTTGTTCTGTGTTCCTTTAGTTCTGTTTAATTGGTATCACCTGTTTCTTGTTTGGTTGTTAGGGTAGGGTTATATATAGTTTGTTCAGGCCGCTTCTGTTTCGTGCGGGCTTGTTCGTCTGTTTTGTTGTTTGAGTGTATTTTTGTTTGTTTTGGGTTTCACGCTATCCGTATATATTTCTGATCATTTGTTTTCGTACTTTTGTTCATGTTATGTTTCCGGGACATTAAAGCGTGTTTTTCCCCACATCTTTTGCTCTCTGCGCCTGACTCCACACCTCCTCACTCATTTACTGTAACACTCAATACATTTTGTGGACACTTTGACAATAACAACATCGCACCGGGAGTGAGGCTGTCACCAAACCAGAGGATTGAGTGATCACGCTCTCCGAGGCGTCAGAAAGGTCTTTAATCGGGTCAACGCCCGCAAGGCTGTGTGTTTCCGACGGTATTCCTGGGCGCATTCTCAGAGCATGCACAGACCAGCTGGCAGGCATATTCAAAGTAATTTTCAACCTGTCATTGTCCCAGTCTGTAATCCCCACTTGTTTTAAAATGACCACCATCATTCCTGTCCCGAAGAACTCTAAGGCTTATTGCCACAATGACTACCGCACTGTAGCACTCACTTCTGTAATTATGAAGTGCTTTGAGAGGCTGGCTATAGCACACATTAACTCCATCATCCCATATACCCTAGACCTACTCCAATTTGCATACTGTCTCAACAGATCCATAGATGATGCAATCTCAATTGCTCTCCACACTGCCCTCCCCCATCTAGATAAGAAGAATACCTATGTGAATGCCTGTTCATTGACTACAGCTTAGCATTCAACATCATTGTCCCAACCAAGCTCATCACCAAGCTTAGGATTCTGGGTCTGAACAACTCCCTCTGCAACTTGGGACTTCCTGATGGGCCAACTCCAGATGGTGAGGGTAGGCAACATCACCTACGCCACACTGACCTTCAACACAGGGGCCCCACAGGGTTGTGTGCTTAGTCCCCTCCTGTACTCCGCATGACTCCAACACCATCATGAAGTTTGTTGACGACACAACATGATCATTGGTGACAGTGAGTCAGCCTACATTGAGGAGGTCAGTGACCTGGTAGTGGGGTGCTAGAACAAGAACCTCTCCCTCAACGTCAGTAAGACCAAGGAGCTGATCATGGACTACAGGAAATGGGGGGAGGCACGCCCCAATCCACATCTCCACGGCTGCAGTGGAGCAGGTCGAGAGATTCAAATTCCTCTGTGTCCAAATCAGAAGACTTAAAATTGTCCAAACACAGGCGCACAGTCATGAAGAAGGCGCGACATTGCCTCTTCATCCTCAGGAGGTTGAAAAAGTTTGGCATGGGCCGTCAAATCCTCAAAAAGGTATACAGCTCTACCATTAAGAGCATTTTGACTGGCTGCATCACTGCCTGCTATGGCAATATAACCGCCCTCGATCGTATGGCGCTTCAGAGGGTGATGCGGACAACCCAGGACATCTATATCAGGTGGTGTGTTGGGAAGGCCTGGACAATCAACTCCAACCACCCAAGCCATAGACTATTATCTCTGCTTCCGCACGGCAAGTGGTACCGGTGCATCAAGTCTGGCACCAACAGGCTCTTGTACAGCTTCTATCCCCAAGCAATACGTGATAAATAGCTAACAAAATAGCTACACGGACTAGCTGAGTTAACCGTTTATCTTTATTGACCTTTCATTTTTTGACTCTATGCACACTCACAGGGTCCTACACACTTATACACAAACACTCACAGGGTCCTACACACTTATACACAAACACTCACGGGGTCCTACACACTCATACACAAACACTCACTGGGTCCTACACACTTATACACAAACACTCACTGGGTCCTACACACTTATACACAAACACTCACGGGGTCCTACACACTCATACACAAACACTCACTGGGTCCTACACACTTATACACAAACACTCACGGGGTCCTACACACTCATACACAAACACTCACGGGGTCCTACACACTTATACACAAACACTCACAGGGTCCTACACACTCATACACAAACACTCACAGGGTCCTACACACTTATACACAAACACTCACAGGGTCCTACACACTCATACACAAACACTCACGGGGTCCTACACACTCATACACAAACACTCACTGGGTCCTACACACTTATACACAAACACTCACTGGGTCCTACACACTCATACACAAACACTCACTGGGTCCTACACACTTATACACAAACACTCACGGGGTCCTACACACTCATACGCAAACACTCACTGGGTCCTACACACTCATACACAAACACTCACGGGGTCCTACACACTCATACACAAACACTCACTGGGTCCTACACACTTATACACAAACACTCACGGGGTCCTACACACTCATACACAAACACTCACTGGGTCCTACACACTCATACACAAACACTCACGGGGTCCTACACACTTATACACAAACACTCACTGGGTCCTACACACTTATACACAAACACTCACTGGGTCCTACACACTTATACACAAACACTCACGGGGTCCTACACACTCATACACAAACACTCACGGGGTCCTACACACTTATACACAAACACTCACAGGGTCCTACACACTCATACACAAACACTCACAGGGTCCTACACACTCATATACAAACACTCACTGGGTCCTACACACTTATACACAAACACTCACGGGGTCCTACACACTCATACACAAACACTCACTGGGTCCTACACACTTATACACAAACACTCACGGGGTCCTACACACTTATACACAAACACTCACGGGGTCCTACACACTTATACACAAACACTCACTGGGTCCTACACACTCATACACAAACACTCACTGGGTCCTACACACTTATACACAAACACTCACGGGGTCCTACACACTCATACGCAAACACTCACTGGGTCCTACACAAACACACTGGGTCCTCACTCATACACAAACACTCACTGGGTCCTACACACTCATACACAAACACTCACGGGGTCCTACACACTCATACACAAACACTCACGGGGTCCTACACACTTATACACAAACACTCACTGGGTCCTACACACTCATACACAAACACTCACTGGGTCCTACACACTTATACACAAACACTCACGGGGTCCTACACACTCATACACAAACACTCACTGGGTCCTACACACTATACACAAACACTCACTGGGTCCTACACAAACACTTATACACAAACACTCACAAACACTCATACACAAACACGGGGTCCTACACACTCATACACAAACACACTGGGTCCTACACACTCATACACAAACACTCACTGGGTCCTACACACTCATACACAAACACTCACTGGGTCCTACACACTTCATACACAAACACTCACGGGGTCCTACACACTCATACACAAACACTCACTGGGTCCTACACACTCATACACAAACACTCACTGGGTACACAAACACTCACTGGGTCCTACACACTCATACACAAACACTCACTGGGTCCTACACACTCATACACAAACACTCACTGGGTCCTACACACTCATACACAAACACTCACTGGGTCCTACACACTCATACACAAACACTCACTGGGTCCTACACACTTATACACAAACACTCACTGGGTCCTACACACTCATACACAAACACTCACTGGGTCCTACACACTCATACACAAACACTCACTGGGTCCTACACACTCATACACAAACACTCACTGGGTCCTACACACTCATACACAAACACTCACGGGGTCCTACACACATACACAAACACTCACTGGGTACACAAACACTCACTGGGTCCTACACACTCATACACAAACACTCACTGGGTCCTACACACTTATACACAAACACTCACTGGGTCCTACACACTCATACACAAACACTCACTGGGTCCTACACACTTCATACACAAACACTCACTGGGTCCTACACACTCATACGCAAACACTCACTGGGTCTCTACACTCACTCATACACAAACACTCACTGGGTCCTACACACTCATACACAAACACTCACTGGGTCCTACACACTTATACACAAACACTCACGGGGTCCTACACACTCATACGCAAACACTCACTGGGTCCTACACACTCATACACAAACACTCACGGGGTCCTACACACTTATACACAAACACTCACTGGGTCCTACACACTTATACACAAACACTCACTGGGTCCTACACACTTATACACAAACACTCACTGGGTCCTACACACTCATACACAAACACTCACGGGGTCCTACACACTTATACACAAACACTCACAGGGTCCTACACACTCATACACAAACACTCACAGGGTCCTACACACTCATATACAAACACTACACAAACACTGGGTCCTACACACTTATACACAAACACTCACGGGGTCCTACACACTCATACACAAACACTCACTGGGTCCTACACACTTATACACAAACACTCACGGGGTCCTACACACTTATACACAAACACTCACGGGGTCCTACACACTTATACACAAACACTCACTGGGGTCCTACACACTCATACACAAACACTCACTGGGTCCTACACACTCATACACAAACACTCACTGGGTCCTACACACTCATACACAAACACTCACTGGGTCCTACACACTCATACACAAACACTCACTGGGTCCTACACACTCATACACAAACACTCACTGGGTCCTACACACTCATACACAAACACTCACTGGGTCCTACACACTCATACACAAACACTCATACACAAACACTCACTGGGTCCTACAAACACTCATACACAAACACTCACTGGGTCCTACACACTTATACACAAACACTCACTGGGTCCTACACACTCATACGCAAACACTCACGGGGTCCTACACACTCATACACAAACACTCACGGGGTCCTACACACTCATACACAAACACTCACTGGGTCCTACACACTCATACACAAACACTCACGGGGTCCTACACACTCATATACAAACACTCACTGGGGTCCTCATACACAAACACTCACACACTCATACACAAACACTCACTGGGTCCTACACACTCATACACAAACACTCACTGGGTCCTACACACTCATACACAAACACTCACACTGGGTCCTACACAAACACACTCATACACAAACACTCACTGGGTCCTACACACTCATACACAAACACTCACGGGGTCCTACACACTCATACACAAACACTCACTGGGTCCTACACACTCATACACAAACACTCACTGGGTCCTACACACTTATACACAAACACTCACTGGGTCCTACACACTCATACACAAACACTCACTGGGTCCTACACACTTATACACAAACACTCACTGGGTCCTACACACTTATACACAAACACTCACTGGGTCCTACACACTCATACACAAACACTCACTGGGTCCTACACAAACACTCACTGGGTCCTACACACATACACAAACACTCACTGGGTCCTACACACTTATACACAAACACTCACTGGGTCCTACACACTCATACACAAACACTCACTGGGTCCTACACACTTATACACAAACACTCACGGGGTCCTACACACTCATACACAAACACTCACTGGGTCCTACACACTTATACACAAACACTCACGGGGTCCTACACACTCATACACAAACACTCACTGGGTCCTACACACTTATACACAAACACTCACTGGGTCCTACACACTTATACGCAAACACTCACTGGGTCCTACACACCTATACACAAACACTCACGGGGTCCTACACACTCATACACAAACACTCACTGGGTCCTACACACTCATACGCAAACACTCACTGGGTCCTACACACTCATACACAAACACTCACTGGGTCCTACACACTCATACACAAACACTCACTGGGTCCTACACACTCATACGCAAACACTCACTGGGTCCTACACACTGGGTCCTATACACAAACACTCACGGGGTCCTACACACTCATACACAAACACTCACTGGGTCCTACACACTTATACACAAACACTCACGGGGTCCTACACACTTATACACAAACACTCACTGGGTCCTACACACTTATACACAAACACTCACTGGGTCCTACACACTTATACACAAACACTCACTGGGTCCTACACACTTATACACAAACACTCACGGGGTCCTACACACTCATACGCAAACACTCACTGGGTCCTACACACTCATACACAAACACTCACGGGGTCCTACACACTCATACACAAACACTCACTGGGTCCTACACACTTATACACAAACACTCACGGGGTCCTACACACTTATACACAAACACTCACTGGGTCCTACACACTTATACACAAACACTCACGGGGTCCTACACACTCATACACAAACACTCACGGGGTCCTACACACTCATACACAAACACTCACGGGGTCCTACACACTTATACACAAACACTCACTGGGTCCTACACACTCATACACAAACACTCACTGGGTCCTACACACTCATACACAAACACTCACTGGGTCCTACACACTTATACACAAACACTCACTGGGTCCTACACACTCATACACAAACACTCACTGGGTCCTACACACTCATACGCAAACACTCACTGGGTCCTACACACTCATTCACAAACACGCACTCTGCTCTCTCACAGATAATATGCACATACATTAATACTGAATCTACACACACACACACGCCTACTCACATACAAGCTGCTGCTTCTCTGTTTATCATACATCCTGATGCCTTGTCACCTAACCCCTATACATATCTACCTCCATCACTCCAGTATCTCTGCACATTGTAAATATGGTATTGGAACTAACCCTGTATATAGTATACTTACTTACTTATGGTGTTCTTCATATTCTTTCTGGTATTACACCGTTATTGATTATTTAATTGTTTGGTTTGAGTTTGCAAGAAAGGCATTTCACTGTACTTGTGCATGCGACATTAAAACTTTACACTTGAAACTATCGACCATGTATCTTCTTAATCATTGGAACCTGGTGGTAGTACAAAATGAGTGAAGTGACTAATTATTTGCCATTGAGAACACAGTAGAGGGAGGTGATGGAGGAGTCGTGTATTTGATTCATTATTCAGTTTATTTCCTGCCAAGATAACTCTCCTGGCATGGGAGAGAGTCTTTAGATTCACCTCCAAAAGTTGAGGGTTCATGTTAGTTATAATATATGGAGATTATTTTATTTCTGTCTGAGTCTGCTACTAATTGGCCAGCCAGTATGAGTTTGTTAATGTGGCTAAAGAGACTGACAGGTAGCTATAGAGCCCTGTTGTGCCTCATGATCACAGAGTTATCGTGGTGTCAGTCTGCATCTGGGTGAACTGAGCTGCTGCTTGTTAAATGGGCTCCACTTCATTCACTTACCTATTTTTCAAGGTCATTTACATGCACCTCCAGGAAAAACTCATCGACGGTAGTGGCCATCATGATGTGTTTAGTTACTTTGAACAAAATATCCCTATGAATGATGCAATCTCTGTTAAATATGTTCATACTTGAATTTACTTACATCAACTTCAGCAAATCCTATAGCACAGCATGCTTTGAAAACCTGGGCCTGTTGGATGTAGCATAATTCTGCCTGCAGTGAGATGTGAGGAGCAAACATATTGCTGGTGTCAGGTAAAACGACAGGTCCATGTCAGCCAGCTAATTCTCCTTCATTACTGAGGCTAGCTCTCAGAGTGATAACCCATCTCATTGGGTATTCATGTCCAGTCTCCTGCTTTGCTCCCACTTAACTCAGACCCACTTCCTGTGCATTGGATCAGTGTCCCCAATCACTCATTAATTATTGAAGTAAACATGGGCCTCAACCCTGGCATATACAGGAAGAGGGGGAGGAGAGGGGGGCATTATGATATTAAAAGTATGTTTCTTTTCCAAGCTAATGAGGTGTGTTTTTCAAGTAAAACATATCACAGAAGCTGACCAAAACAATATAATACATCTATACGCTCCTTGAGAGCTACAGTAATGGCCATGTTTAAATAGGAAGCGTAGCTTTGATGATTAAAGAATCACATTCCACTTGTTGCATGTTACTTGATTAAAGTACATTTGAATCAACATGACAGTGGCGTAAAAAGTTAACACACAAATACATAATCACTATAAGCCTGGATTCAAATTGCCTTTCAAAGGAGACAACAGAGAGAGATACTGTTTACCGCAGGGATTTTAAAACATTTCTAAAATATACTCTGCCAGCCTTGAGATACACTTCAAATTGTAGTACTGCATCTGAATGATGACACAGAATCTATCTTATTGCATGTGCTTATCTAAGGATAAATGTAGCATATACCAAAGCCCTTGGTATTGAAAAGCATCTTCAGTGATCTGTGTGCAAAACGGGTTGGAGCCAAAATTATTTTCCAAGGGTTTTGTTCGACTGTTCCGTTCCACTGTTCCAACCTGCAAAATAAAGTTCTTAACTGGTTAGAACCAAAAAAAGTAACGGTTTATATTGGTTCTTTTTTAAACCTCAGAAATATTTAATGAATTACTTCACCAATCAGTGTGGATAGAGCAGCTTGCTATGGAGCAGGCAAGCTATAGTTGTTTACATGCATTGGACAGACAAGTGTAGGGCGCGAGATGCAACTGAAATTTTGCAGGTGGGGAGAGAGCAAGAGAGAGTGAAGGAGGAGGCTTGGCTTGAAGCACTGGGCATCTTGTTATGACGTACATTATCTGAATTAGGCCCACAGGATTAAACCTACGGAGGAGCGGCTTCTATGAAGGAACTTTTAATATCTTTCAACTTCCCAAGAGTTGGCTTAACGTTGGACCAGAGCTATCTAGCTAGCTAACAAGCTTGTGTGTGCAGAGTGGCACCAGAATTCAAATAAAGCATGTCTTACTTTTTTGTAGTTAATAAATCCAATGTGAAACGTGATGACTATAGTATTATCCATTAGCATTGAAAAAGTGAATCCATTATTCTCTGATAAAAAATCTCTCCCTAATTTCTGAATCACGCTTGTAACGTCAGTAAACTACAGTAGCCTATGCTTCAAAGGGGAGGGGCAGATAGTCTACACACGCACATACACTGGCAAAGATTTCCAGCTGTCAGGCAGACACATTTCTAGGTGACAGAGTGAGGGCCTTTCATCGGCTCTTTGTTGCGTTTTTTTGTGGGACTGGAAAAAAATGCCTGAAGTAAAAGAACGTTATTAACCTCTTCCCATGCATTTTAAGTAACGGTTCTGTTCCAGAACAGTATAGATCCCTTTCGTTCCTGGTTCTGATTCTGTTTGGTTTTTGGTTCTGTTCACCGAAAACGGTTCCAACCCCCTGGTGTAAAATCATTTATCCTGTAATTCGGGAACATTATTTATAGATGTTTCGACCAAAAAAATCTTAGAGGGAAAGCAAACCTTTCAGTCCTTGTTTACAGTATGTATTCAATTTTCCTCATTATATCGTCAATTAATAATTCAGCAATTGAGGCGGTGAGACTGATGATTTCAACCCACTGATGGAGTCATTGCAATAATCAGCCATGCACTGGGGATGTGCTGTCATCTGAATTCATTTTTTAATTGAATGGTTTTCAGTTGGGCTCCATGTTACTGTGTGCTCTGCTGCTTTCTATCAGTAAGCCCAGAGAATCTTTCACGCTTCCTCTGAGGCGGATGTAAGCCGTAAGCCATATACCAGCAGTCTCTCATCAGGGTGGGCCTGCTTGGGATCTCTCTCCCCACCGGGCTGCATCACTTAAAGAGGCTCAGGCTCAGCAAAGCAACATGGCCACAGTTAGATTTCCAAGGGACTCAGAATCTGTTCAGGGTTCCCAGGCATGCTTGATATACAGGCTGTGCCGTGTCTGAATTAATCTGAGGGCCAATCTCATAGGTAACTGCTGTAAGGCCTCATAACCTCCAACATAATTATCTCCTCTCTGAATGTGACTGTGGTGAAATATGTAGCTATGTTAGCAGTGATGTGGAACAACAGTGAGGACATTAGCCTTACATATATAATGATTAGGATATTTTTAAGTCAGCAGGTGTCAGGCAGGTATCAGAGCTCCAGATATGTACAGCTCTCATCATCCAGTGATTGTAAGGTGGCCCGTGTTACAGCATCCCTCAGGGTACCACTGACATCCAGAGACAGAGGGAGGAAGTCACACTCCAACAGTTCCTTTTGCAAGCACCTTTCAGATCTGAGCATTCCTATCATTTAGGTATTCATCAATACGTGGCTGCCAGAATGGCTGAATCGTAGAGAGAGGGGAGAGGGGACGATTTGTCATTCTCCTGGGGAAAGGAGAGCACATGCTGTGATGTATCTTCATATAGAGAAATCTTTTTCAGGTTCATGACTCCTAAGAGGACACTTATTTGGGAGCCATGTAGATCCGCTTTCCCTGGTCACATAGTTAAACACTGACATTCACAATTCACAGAGCCATATTGTCACCTTTACAGGTCACGGAGAGGACGCTGTTATGTGGGCTGTGTTTACATTTTAGATGTGCCACACTCTGAATTTCAAACCTGGTGTGCTCACTTCGCTATTGCTGTAGATGTACAGTGTATGTCTCAGACAAATGGGAACATCCCTGTGCCATAGTGGCGGACTCGCCCTTTGCCTCTGTGGATTATGGACTATTTATCAAAACAACTAGCCTATTCACCAAAACATCCAGTGACTGAAACTGGTGACGTTTTTCAGATGTTTCCTGATTTGCAGTTTATCACATATACTAATATACAGTACGTACAAAATGAATAGCTGTTTGATTGAAAGGGTACTTCTCCATAAAATCCCATTGCCGGTAATACTCTAAATCTGTGTGGAGCTGCAGCGTGAAATCACAATTATGGGGAGTGGATTAGTTACAGTACCCCTCAATGAAAGAGAGAGAGGAGATCTGCTTGTCAATCATGATGTGTTATTCAGCTAGCTAACCACTCTTTAGCCCACAATTAAAGCTAACCAGCACAGCAAACCCTGTATAAATGTTGGAGAGAGAATAATGAAAGAATGAATGTGAGACCTGACTGATAATTAACACTCCTGGCTAGAAGTTTGATTATACACTGATGTTTATGTCTGAAATGTATCGTTTTTTATTGTAAAGATGATATACATATTATGATCTACATATTATATTTAGAAAAAATTAGGACAGGTTGTCATCGTGTCTGGCATTCAATATTACAGGCAATTTTCTCCACAAATAATAAGTACTGTATGTACACAAAACATACATATATTGGAGGCTGCTGAGACAATTGTAGCAGTATTGCCGTTGGTTGTGCTTGTTTATTTGTTTGTTTGTACCAGCTCTGTATGGTGAAGTCACAGACTTGACTTGTTCTTAATTAGGAAGTGAGAGGTGATGAAAATGAGGAAAAAAATTAGCTGTCTCCTGGAAGAAGTGATTACATATTTAATGACAATACTGTCAATGTTGGAAAGAGAATGATTGGCAAGCCTGTTATTAAAAAGATGTAAACACTTTCCTGAGACACCCATGGTGGCTGTATTCACACCAGTGTAATTAAATATTGTTGTCATTGACTTTAAAGGTGAAATGTACCGTTCTCTCATTCATGACTTCACTTAGAAACAAACTTTACTTAACCCCCTGGCTGGGGTAAACAACATCAGAAAGCTGAGTTTCCATAGTCACACATAACCACAGCAAGTTTTAGCACATGTAATATGATGTATGAGGCACTGGCCCACTAGCTTGCATAAAGTGATTCATTATAGATAGGATGGACAAGGCTGGGGACAGAATTAATCAGTTGGACAGGCATTTGATTTCCATAGAGGGGCACATTTTTTGTCACGGGACCTCCTATGTATAGACGTCATCCTGACCAACTGGCCTTCCAAATACACCTCTGCTGTCTTCAACCAGGATCTCAGCGATCACTGCCTCATTGCCTGTATCCGCCACGGAGCCGCAGTCAAACGACCACCCCTCATCACTGTCAAACGCTCCCTAAAACACTTCTGTGAGCAGGCCTTTCTAATCGACCTGGCCCGGGTATCCTGGAAGGACATTGACCTCATCCCGTCAGTTGAGGATGCCTGGTCATTCTTTAAAAGTAACTTCCGCACCATTTTAGATAAGCATGCTCCGTTAAAAAAAATGCAGAACCAAGAACAGATACCGCCCTTGGTTCACTCCAGACCTGACTGCCCTCGACCAGCACAAAAACATCCTGTGGCGGACTGCAATAGCATCGAATAGCCCCGTGATATGCAACTGTTCAGGGAAGTCAGGAACCAATACACGCAGTCAGTCAGGAAAGCTAAGGCCAGCTTCTTCAGGCAGAAGTTTGCATCCTGTAGCTCCAACTCCAAAAAGTTCTGGGACACTGTGAAGTCCATGGAGAACAAGAGCACCTCCTCCCAGCTGCCCACTGCACTGAGGCTAGGTAACACGGTCTCCACCGATAAATCCATGATTATCGAAAACTTCAATAAGCACTTCTCAACGGCTGGCCATGCCTTCCGCCTGGCTACTCCAACCTCGGCCAACAGCTCCGCCCCCCCCGCAGCTCCTCGCCCAAGCCTCTCCAGGTTCTCCTTTACCCAAATCCAGATAGCAGATGTTCTGAAAGAGCTGCAAAACCTGGACCCGTACAAATCAGCTGGGCTTGACAATCTGGACCCTCTATTTCTAAAACTATCTGCCGCCATTGTCGCAACCCCTATTACCAGCCTGTTCAACCTCTCTTTCATATCGTCTGAGATCCCCAAGGATTGAAAGCTGCCGTAGTCATCCCCCTCTTCAAAGGGGGAGACACCCTGGACCCAAACTGTTATAGACCTATATCCATCCTGCCCTGCCTATCTAAGGTCTTCGAAAGCCAAGTCAACAAACAGGTCACTGACCATCTCGAATCCCACCGTACCTTCTCCGCTGTGCAATCTGGTTTCGAGCCGGTCACGGGTGCACCTCAGCCACACTCAAGGTACTAAACGATATCATAACCGCCATCGATAAAAGACAATACTGTGCAGCCGTCTTCATCGACCTCGCCAAGGCTTTCGACTCTGTCAATCACCATATTCTTATCGGCAGACTCAATAGCCTCGGTTTTTCGGATGACTGCCTTGCCTGGTTCACCAATTACTTTGCAGACAGAGTTCAGTGTGACAAATCGGAGGGCATGCTGTCCGGTCCTCTGGCAGTCTCTATGGGGTGCCACAGGGTTCAATTCTCGGGCCGACTCTTTTCTCTGTATATATCAATGATGTTGCTCTTGCTGCGGGCGATTCCCTGATCCACCTCTACGCAGACGACACCATTCTATATACTTTCGGCCCGTCATTGGACACTGTGCTATCTAACCTCCAAACGAGATTCAATGCCATACAGCACTCCTTCCGTGTTAAAACCAAATGCATGCTTTTCAACCGATCGCTGCATGCACCCGCATGCCCGACTAGCATCACCACCCTGGATGGTTCCGACCTTGAATATGTGGACATCTATAAGTACCTAGGTGTCTGGCTAGACTGCAAACTCTCCTTCCAGACTCACATCAAACATCTCCAATCGAAAATCAAATCAAGAGTCGGCTTTCTATTCCGCAACAAAGCCTCCTTCAATCACGCCGCCAAGCTTACCCTAGTAAAACTGACTATCCTACCGATCCTCGACTTCGGCGATGTCATCTACAAAATAGCTTCCAACACTCTACTCAGCAAACTGGATGCAGTCTATCACAGTGCCATCCGTTTTGTCACTAAAGCACCTTATACCACCCACCACTGCGACTTTTATGCTCTAGTCGGCTGGCCCTCACTACATATTCATCGCCAGACCCACTGGCTCCAGGTAATCTACAAGTCCATGCTAGGTAAAGCTCCGCCTTATCTCAGTTCACTGGTCACGAAGGCAACACCCATCCGTAGCACGCGCTCCAGCAGGTGTATCTCACTGATCATCCCCAAAGCCAACACCTCATTTGGCCGCCTTTCGTTCCAGTACTCTGCTGCCTGTGACTGGAACGAACTGCAAAAATCGCTGAAGTTGGAGACTTTTATCTCCTTCACCAACTTCAAACATCAGCTATCCGAGCAGCTAACCGATCGCTGCAGCTGTACATAGTCTATTGGTAAATAGCCCACCCATTTTCACATACCTCATTCCCATACTGTTTTTATACTGTTTTTTATTTATTTACTTTTCTGCTCTTTTGCACACCAATATCTCTACCTGTACATGACCATCTGATCATTTATCACACCAGTGTTAATCTGCAAAATTTTATTATTCGCCTACCTCCTCATGCCTTTTGCACACATTGTATATAGACTGCCCATTTTTCTACTGTGTTATTGACTTGTTAATTGTTTACTCCATGTGTAACTCTGTGTTGTCTGTTCACACTGCTATGCTTTATCTTGGCCAGGTCGCAGTTGCAAATGAGAACTTGTTCTCAACTAGCCTACCTGGTTAAATAAAGGTGAAATAAAAAAATAAAAAAAAATGTATGCGCCCGGTGTTATAGTAAAGACCATAGGCGGCATGTGAGTTTCAAGTTTGGAGAAGCTAACAATTTATCCTACCATTTCTACTGATCTGCGTGCCAGTTGTGATTTTCATATGCGCATTTTTGTTTCTCAAATCATTTTCACATGGTTAAACATAATTAGAATAAAAATAATAAAAATGAATATTCAACTAATACGAGAGCATCATCCTCTGCCATATGGACACATTGTTACACCGTGATCCAATGGCGGCTAAAGAAATGAGAGCATGGAACTCAGAGATAGCCTATAGGCTAATATAGCTGTATGCCTAGAAGTTCCATTGTCAACTAAGTAACATACACAAATTGAAAACAATAGAAAATAACCAGATGAAAATTCAGGTTCTTTCAATCACATTCATCTCTCTACTCCGCCTGTCTGACTGCCTTTCTATCGGTCTTGACTTGAGCTATCGCTAGTTAAGTGCAACGTATCAAATCAATCAACTGGGTCTGGCCTCAAGCTGTCTAGCGAGCTTGTAATGTATCAAGTAGCCTATTTCCTGCCCTCAGTTTCCCACACCAGTGAGCTCGGGACAGACAGCTGTTTTTGCACAAGGGAAAATGGTTCAGATATTTGATGACGTGTCCACTGAATATATGGGATCATCAGATCATGATATTTAGCTCTTTCACACCGAGGCCGGTAGAATGTTGGATAGATTTTTCAAATACTGTGAGGAACTATTATCATTTGCAATCAGATGTTAAAAAAACTGACCTTGTTGACTTACTATGTGAAGTGAAGAAGAAATGACTGAGAAGCACAGCCTATTAGTGGTAGACGTGCTTTGTTAAGACAATCAGAAATCGGACATCCCCAAATGGGCACTTTCCTACATATGCACACAGCAGGCCAGGTTCTTCTATGTGTGCTCCCCCAACTTTATCAGTACAGAGAGACCAGACACATGCTCATTAGTCCCATGGAGCCCTCCAAGCAAAAGACAAAATTGACAAAATTGACAAAACTTGTAAATGATGGTTATGAAATAAACCAAAACTTGTTTCTCACAAGTGTAGCAGGTTGTGAACTCCGAGAATGAGAACGGTAAATGACTGGAAATACTACATGGCCCCCAAGTGGTGCAGCGGTCTAAGACACTGCATCTCAGTACTAGAGGCGTCACTACAGACACCCTGGATCACAGCGGTCTAAGACACTGCATCTCAGTGCTAGAGGAGTCACTACAGACACCCTGGTTCCATTCCAGGCTGTATCACAGTGGTCTAAGACACTGCATCTCAGTACTAGAGGTGTCACTACAGACACCCTGGATCACAGCGGTCGAAGACACTGCATCTCAGTGCTAGAGGCGTCACTACAGACACCCTGGTTCCATTCCAGGTTGTATCACAGCGGTCTAAGACACTGCATCTCAGTGCTAGAGGCGTCACTACAGACACCCTGGTTCCATTCCAGGTTGTATCACAGCGGTCTAAGACACTGCATCTCAGTGCTAGAGGAGTCACTACAGACACCCTGGTTTCATTCCAGGTTGTATCACAGCGGTCTAAGACACTGCATCTCAGTGCTAGAGGCGTCACTACAGACACCCTGGTTTCATTCTAGGCTGTATCACAGCGGTCTAAGACACTGCATCTCAGTACTAGAGGCGTCACTACAGACACCCTGGTTCCATTCCAGGCTGTATCACAGCGGTCTAAGACACTGCATCTCAGTACTAGAGGCGTCACTACAGACACCCTGGTTTCATTCCAGGTTGTATCACAGCGGTCTAAGACACTGCATCTCAGTGCTAGAGGCGTCACTACAGACACCCTGGTTTCATTCCAGGCTGTATCACAGCGGTCTAAGACACTGCATCTCAGTGCTAGAGGCGTCACTACAGACACCCTGGTTCCATTCCAGGCTGTATCACAGCGGTCTAAGACACTGCATCTCAGTGCTAGAGGCGTCACTACAGACACCCTGGTTCCATTCCAGGCTGTATCACAGCGGTCTAAGACACTGCATCTCAGTGCTAGAGGCATCACTACAGACACCCTGGTTTCATTCCAGGTTGTATCACAGCGGTCTAAGACACTGCATCTCAGTGCTAGAGGCGTCACTACAGACACCCTGGTTCCATTCCAGGCTGTATCACAGCAGTCTAAGACACTGCATCTCAGTGCTAGAGGCGTCACTACAGACACCCTGGTTCCATTCCAGGCTGTATCACAGCGGTCTAAGACACTGCATCTCAGTGCTAGAGGCGTCACTACAGACACCCTGGTTCCATTCCAGGCTGTATCACAGCGGTCTAAGACACTGCATCTCAGTGCTAGAGGCGTCACTACAGACAACCTGGTTTCATTCCAGGCTGTATCACAGCAGTGTAAGACACTGCATCTTAGTGCTAGAGGCGTCACTACAGACACCCTGTTTCGAATCCAGGCTGTATCATAACCGGCTGTGATTGGGCGGTGCACAATTGGCCCACCGTCGTCCGGGTTTGGCCGGTGTAGGTCGTCATTGTAAATAAGATTTTTTTTCTTAATGACTTGCTTAGTTAAATAAAGGTTAGATTTTAAAACAGAAATGAATGTAACCACATGACTGGATTAAGGGGTACGTTTACTACTTTTTACATATGTAATGGAGAATTGATAAAAATGAACAATCAAATGGCAAATAATTCTGGGGAGGCGAGTGCATGCATTCTGGAGAGTTACGCCCAATATCATGCCATACTCTTTTTGTCCAAACAGCATCAGATACAGCACATGGTCTACACGTACTGAGACTGTTATTTCACTCAGGTACTTTCCCTGAGATTGATGAGTCTTTCTGTCTGCTAGCATCTCAGTCAAATAAATGATCAATATTTCTATATTTTATTTGGATGGTCAAGGAGGTACGGTAGGGTGGGCCAGACCCGCTAAGGCCCGCCAATAACGCCAGCCCTGTGGATGGAGGAGCATATTTTCCATGCAGTATACCCAAACAGGGAACAAGGCAGAAGTCATTAATATGCTCACTAATCTCTCAAACACTGGTATTGCTTCAAGCTACAAAACAGCAAAAGCAGTGGTGGAAAATGTACCCAATTGTTATACTTGAGTAAAAGTAAAGATACCTTAAACCCCCTAGAATCGATGTCTGTGCCCCTAAAAAAATCCCCATAAACATCTGTCACTTTAAGCTAGAAATATCTGTTTGCATTTCGATCTACCGCATTTGCTGATGTCACACTTCTGCATCTGCGGTGAAAGGTTACAGAGCTAGGACGGTGTTTGTCAGACAATGAGACATCCCGAAAATCAGTCTTCTCACAAAATCGTCTGTAGTGTCCGAACAGTTTGGGTACACACTAATATGATCCCTCTGTCGAAAGGTGAGACTCTCACGAACACGCACATGTTTTGCTCTAGGATTACCACAGGCCTCACAAGATTCCTCTGAAGGTCCCCCGGTACCAGTTGAAAACATTTATGGAAGTACTGTATATATGGAGACAGTTTAGTGTCAAAAATATGGGGTTAAATTCAAGTTAAAATATATGTATGTAAAAACAAAAGTCCTGAGAGTTATATCTCTCAGCTATAGGACAGAAAATTCAGAACAAACTTTTTTTTTGGGGGGGGGGGCACTCTATGTTGTTCCATGTTGTGAATCTGTTATTCAATGCATTTGTATGGGCTAATAGCAGTTCAAATGTTTTTATCGTATTTTGTGGGGTATTCAAGGGGTTTTCAAATTCAAATATCTAAATTATCTTTGGTATGACCTTCTTAAAACAATTCCATATAGCTAAGTAGAATCCCGCCTTCACGCCTTGGACATGGCTTAGACTATTTTGGGTTAATAGAAAATGAAAAAGTAAAAGTGAAAGTCACCCAGTAAAGTAGTGCTTGAGTTAAAGTCAAAAGTATTTGGTTTTAAATATACTTTAGTATCAAAAGAAAAAGTTAAAATATCATGTCAGATTGCTTACAGTGCATTCAGAAATTATTCAGACTCCTTCACTTTTTCTACATTTTGTTACGTTACAGCCTTATTTGAAAATGGATCAAATAAAATACAAATCCTCATTAATCTACACACAACACCCCATAATGACAAAGCAAAAACAGGTTTTTAGAAATGTTTGCAAATGTATAAAAAAAATGGAAAAATCACATTTACATAAGTATTCAGAGCCTTTACTCAGTACTTTGTTGAAGCACTTTTGGCAGCAATTACAGCCTCGAATCTTCTTGGGTATGATGCTACAAGCTTGGCACATCTGTATTTGGGGAGTTTCTCCCATTCTTCTCTGCAGATCCTCTCAAGCTCTGCCAGATTGAATGGGGAGAGTCGCTGCACAGCTATTTTCAGGTCTCGCCAGAGATGTTAGATCAGATTCAAGTCTGGACTACCTGGGCCACTCTAGAACATTCAGAGACTTGTCCCAAAGTAACTCCTGCATTGTCTTGGCTGTGTTCTTAGGGTCATTGTTCTATTGGAAGGTAAACCTTCCAGTCTCAACCCCAGTCTAAGGTCCTGAATGCTCTGGAGCAGGTTTTCATTGAGGATCTCTCTGTACTTAGCGCTGTTCATCTTTTTATTTTTATTTTTTTTATTTCACCTTTATTTAACCAGGTAGGCTAGTTGAGAACAAGTTCTCATTTGCAACTGCGACCTGGCCAAGATAAAGCATAGCAGTGTGAACAGACAACACAGAGTTACACATGGAGTAAACAATTAGCAAGTCAATAACACAGTAGAAAAAACGGGCAGTCTATATACAATGTGTGCAAAAGGCATGAGGTAGGCGAATAATACAATTTTGCAGATTAACACTGGAGTGATAAATGATCAGATGGTCATGTACAGGTAGAGATATTGGTGTGCAAAAGAGCAGGAAAGTAAATAAATAAAAACAGTATAAAAACAGTATGGGAATGAGGTAGGTGAAAATGGGTGAGCTATTTACCTATAGACTATGTACAGCGGCAGCGATCGGTTAGCTGCTCGGATAGCTGATGTTTGAAGTTGGTGAGGGAGATAAAAGTCTCCAACTTCAGCAATTTTGCAATTCGTTCCAGTCACAGGCAGCAGAGTACTGGAACGAAGGCGGCCAAATGAGGTGTTGGCTTTAGGGATGATCAGTGAGATACACCTGCTGGAGCGCGTGCTACGGATGGGTGTTGCTATCGTGACCAGTGAACTGAGATAAGGCGGAGCTTTACCTAGCATGGACTTGTAGATGACCTGGAGCCAGTGGGTCTGGCGACGGATATGTAGTGAGGGCCAGCCGACTAGAGCATACAGGTCGCAGTGGTGGGTGGTATAAGGTGCTTTAGTGACAAAACGGATGGCACTGTGATAGACTGCATCCAGTTTGCTGAGTAGAGTGTTGGAAGCCATTTTGTAGATGACATCGCCGAAGTCGAGGATCGGTAGGATAGTCAGTTTTACTAGGGTAAGCTTGGCAGCGTGAGTGAAGGAGGCTTTGTTGCGGAATAGAAAGCCGACTCTTGATTTGATTTTTGATTGGAGATGTTTGATGTGAGTCTGGAAGGAGAGTTTGCAGTCTAGCCAGACACCTAGGTACTTATAGATGTCCACATATTCAAGGTCGGAACCATCCAGGGTGGTGATGCTAGTCGGGCATGCGGGTGCAGGCAGCGATCGGTTGAAAAGCATGCATTTGGTTTTACTTGCGTTTAAGAGCAGTTGGAGGCCACGGAAGGAGTGCTGTATGGCATTGAAGCTCGTTTGGAGGTTTGATAGCACAGTGTCCAATGACGGGCCGAAAGTATATAGAATGGTGTCGTCTGCGTAGAGGTGGATCAGGGAATCGCCCGCAGCAAGAGCAACATCATTGATATATACAGAGAAAAGAGTCGGCCCGAGAATTGAACCCTGTGGCACCCCCATAGAGACTGCCAGAGGACCGGACAGCATGCCCTCCGATTTGACACACTGAACTCTGTCTGCAAAGTAATTGGTGAACCAGGCAAGGCAGTCATCCGAAAAACCGAGGCTGTTGAGTCTGCCGATAAGAATATGGTGAATAAGAATATGGTGATTTGCCTTGATCCTGACTTGTCACCCAGTTTCTGCCGTTGAGAAACATCCCCACAACATGATGCTGCCACCACCATGCTTCACTGTAGGGATGGTGCCAGGTTTCCTCCAGACATGATGCTTGGCCTTCAGGCCAAAGGGTTCAATCTTGGTTTCATCAGACCAGAGACCAGAATTTTCTCCCGTCACACAGAGGAACTCTGGAGCTCTGTCAGAGTGGCCATTGGATTCTTGGTCACCTCCCTGACCAAGACCCTTCTCCCCTGACTGCTCAGTTTTCCAGGTGGCCAGCTCTAGGAAGAGTCTTGGTGGTTCCAGACTTCTTTCATATAAGAATGATGGAGGCCACTGTGTTCTTGAGGACGTACAATGCTGCAGAAATGTTTGGTACCCTTCCCCAGATTTGCGCCTCGATACAATCCTGTCTTGTACCTCTACAGACAATTCCTTCAACCTCATGGCCTGGTTTTGGCTGTCACGTAACAAAATGTAGGAAAAGTGAAGAGGTCTGAATACTTTCTGAAAGCAAACCAGGGGGCACAATTTTTTAAATTGTTTTATTTACACTTCAACACGCAGACATCATTTACAAATGAAGCATTTGTGTCTAGTGAGTCCACCAGATCAAAGGCAGTAGGCAGTTCTCTTGATAAGTGTGTGAATTGGACCTTTTTCCTCTCCTGCTAAGCATTCAAAATGTAACGTGTACTTTTGGGTGTATGGGAAAATGTATGGAGTAAAAAGTACATAATTGTCTTTAAGAATGTTGTGAAGTAAAAGTTGTCAAAAATAGAAATAGTACAGATACCACAAAAAAATACTTTAAAGTTGTTTTATTTAAGTACATTACACCACTGAGCAAAAGTATAATGGGTGCGTGTTGGTGGCAGGGAAGTCAGGCGCAGGAGAATGAACTTGGTAAAAACTAAATTGACCAAAACCCCGGATAAACCTCCGGTAGAAGTTGGAAAACCCTAAGAATCGCTGCACCTCCGGATAAAATGCGGTCACTCTCCATCCCTGATGTGGAAATGCATATCCTAGGAAGGAGACAGACTTTTGAAATAACAGGCATTTCTCAGCCTTGACGTACAGGTCATGCTCCAACAGGCGACCAAGCACTTTGCGCACCAGGGACACATGCTCAGGGCGTGTAACGGAGTATATCAAAATGTCATCAATATACACCACTACACCCTGCCCGTGCAGGTCCCTGAAAATCTAATCTACAAAGGCTTGGAAGACTGATGGTGCATTCAACCAAATCGGCATATTCGGGGGGAATGTGCACGGTGGCGACCTGGTCTGGAATCTCCACCGTAGTAGCACCAACGGCAACCCCTAAACACCTACCTGAGCACTCTCGCGACCACCCCGTGAGAGTCCTATGTGGCCAAGAAACAGTGGGGTTATGACAAGCTAAACAGGGTAGGCCCATCACCATGAGAAACGTAGGAGAGTCAATAAGGAAAATACACATTTTCTCCGTGTGACCCCCCTGCTTCACCATGCCCAAAGGAGCGGTGACCTCCCTAATTAACCCTGACCCTAATGGTCGACTATCTAAGGCATGAACGGGGAAGGGCACATCCACGGGAACAATGGGGGTCCCTAAACTATGAGCTAATGCTCTATCAATAAAATTCCCAGCCGCGCCTGAATCTACAAGCGCCTTATGCTGGGAATGCGGGGAAAACTCAGAAAAAGTGACAGACACAAGCATATGTGCAACAGAGGACTCTGGGTGAGAATGGTGCCAGCTCACCTGGGGGGACGCCAGAGCGCCCTGCCTGCTGCCTTGATTCCCATAGGAACCAACCCGGCACCGACCAGCAGTGTGACCTCTGTGGCCACAGATGGTGCACAAGCGGAAACCCCCTCCGTTCTCCCTGCGCACCGCCCCTCCCAGCTCCATGGTTATCGGAGAGGGGGTGTGGGAGGATGGCACCACCAGACCCCGATCTGGACGTCCGCGAGTAGCCAGCAGGTTGTCCAGCTGGATGCACAGGTCCACCAGCTGGTCGATAGTGAGGGTGGTGTCTCTGCAGGCGAGCTCCCGACGCGCACACTGCAGCGGTAGTGGTCGATCAGGGCCCTGTTGTTCCATCCCGCGCCGGCAGCCATGGTTCTGAACTCCGGGGCAAACTCCTGGGCGCTCATTTTATGGGTGAACTCCACAAAATGGTCCAAAGCCGCATTTCCCTCTCTCCACACGGCGTTGGCCCACTCCAGGGCTTTCCCGGTGAGGCATGAGACAAGGGCGGACACCCTCTCATGGTCCGATGGAGCTGGGTGGACTGTGGCCAGATAGAGGTTAAGTTTAAGGAGGAACCACTGGCCGTTGGCAGCACTCCCGTCATACTCCTGTAGAAGGAGAGACGGATCCCACTGGGCTCAGGCGGGAAAGGGGCACTCAGGAGAGACCCCGGTTGTGCTGGTGGAGGCGCTGGAAGAACTCTCTGTCTCTCCCAGCGGTCCATTGTTTGGACAACGCGATCATCTGGACAGCGGCGCCCAGATGGTGAAGCATAACCGCATGCTCCCGGACATGCTCCTCCACCTCCATGGCCGGGTACCTTCTCCTGCTGGAGATTCTGTAATGGGTGCGTGTTGGTGGCAGGGAAGTCAGGCGCAGGAGAACGAACTTGGTAAAAACGGAGTTGTTTAATAAATGCTTATAAACTCCAAAAACCAAAATGTACAAAATAACACCAACATAATACATGCAGATCACATACAAGCAAACAAATTGGAACCAGGTGTGAAGGAAGACAAACCCAATGGAAAATGAAAAATGGATCAGTGATGGCTAGAAGGTCGGTGACGTCGACCGCCGAACAAGGAGAGGGACCGACTTCGGCGGAAGTCGTGACAAAAAGGGCCTGGGGAAGTCAGACTTCAGCTCCATACCAACACTTAAGCCACTTGGAAAAAAGCCATTCGGCAAGGAGGGAGAGAAAAAAACTTAAATACAGTCAGCCAATTATTACAGATAGTCCTCATTCATTTAGGGCAACCTCCTGCAAATCCTGCAAAGTGCAAAATCCCAACGTGCCCTTGTGCAAAATGAGGTGGAAAAGTGTTTTGCATCCGTGTAATCACAACATTGCTGCATCTCCTGGTGATTTATTCTCAAGGTTCCTGTTTGTGTGTGCTCTAAATCAGACTGCTTCTGGCTGCTGCTGATCGCTGGCTTTACAGCCTGCAGGCCCATAAGGAGACAGATTTATTGTATTCTTCTTCTTTGAAATCAGAACCAGGCTAGCATTATTTTTATGTTATTAGCACAGGCTGTGAAACAAGCGTTTTATATTTTACAGAAACTGAAAAATTCAGTCTCCCTCAGAGTGTTGTGCCTCAGTCTTAACAGGTGCTTGCACAACAGCTCTTGCTAGACCTTGAGTTTTAAGTTTAACCAAACAGTGTTTAACCAACCAAAATGTATTCAGCCTCATGTCAAATCAGAGTTGTTTTCTTTCTATCTACTTCCTAACTTATTTCCTCTGGTTGGGTGATGACTGACAAGTGAAGGAAGGCAGTGCTCAGAGCTTGAGATAATTGTATGTGCCACTGCTGGGTGGCAGGAATCGGATGGGGGCTGTGGTGTCATAGGAGTTGCTACACAAATCAGTCAGTAGTCATTACTGCAAGCAGCCACAGCACTGAGGAGAAATACCACAAGGTAAGCAGGTCCCCAACACCCCACTTACTTCCTCATTAGCGCCACACATCCCAACCTAATCTGACATAACACTACCACACTCACTACTGCAAACGAAGTGTCCTCTGTTCCTGATCAACTCACCCCACACCAGAGCCTCTCCACCCCACAGTCCATTAATCCACGTCTAATGGTAACATTCACATTAAAGTAGAAGAGTTTAGAAACATACATTCTTATTTACAATAAAAATTGACTACAAAATGACACAATACATTATTTACCATTCATTTTTACTGGGCACAAAATAATCTGAAACACAACCAAAACAAAGCAAATGCATCCAACAAGTTAATTATCATTGCGTGCTAGGAATATGGGCCCAAATATTAAAACGTTTGACAACTTTAATACACATTTAAGTGAATTTGTGAGTTTTGGTCCCCAAAAACGTGGGGAATATGCACAAAAAGTGCTGTAATTTCTTAAACGGTTCACCAGATATGGATGAAAATGCTCTCAAAATAAAGCTGACAGTCTGCACTTTAACCTCATAGTCATTGTATCATTTCAAATCCAAAGTGCTGGAGTACAGAGGCAAAACAAACAAAACATGGTCAAGATCCCAATACTTTTGGAGCTCACTGTTGTCTGATGTTCATTACAGAAATAGTCTAATGTTTATTAGAGAGATAGTCTAATGTTCATGAGAGAGATAGTCTGATGTTCATTAGAGAGGGGAAGTAGTTGCCTGGGATGTTAGTAAAGGTTTTGTGGACAGATTATGCAAACCTAAATAGTACTGCTGTAACAGACTTCCTCCTCTTCGTCTGAAGAGGTGTAGCAAGGATCTGACCAATACGCAGCGTGGTAAGTGTCCATGTTTTAATTGAAAAGACTGAACATGATACAAATACAAAATAACAAAGTGAAATGGAAACAAAACAGTCCCGTGTGGCACTGACACAGAAAACAATCACCCACAAAATACCCAAAGAATATGGCTGCCTAAATATGGTTCCCAATCAGAGACAATGATAAACACCTGCCTCTAATTGAGAACCAATCTAGGCAACCATAGACCTACAAAAACACCTAGATGGAAAGAACCCCATAAATCAACAAAAAACCCTAGACACTACAAACACCCTAGATGAGACAAAAACACACATAATCACCCATGTCACACCCTGACCTAACCAAAATAATAAAGAAAACTAAGAAAACTAAGGTCTGGGCATGACAACTGTAGACCTGTCATGATGCAATGGGATGCATGAGATAACGAGCAGCATTAGTTCCTGTGCTTTAGACAAAAAACTATTTTGCAGGTATTCGCATCTTTCGAATTTCGGAATGGGAGGGGACATTTGGTCCATAGACTTGCCTGTAACTTGCGAAGAGAGTTCTTCGTTATCTTCTCTTAACACGTATGCAGTGGTGTAAAGTACTCAGGTAGAAATACTATACAGTACTACTTAATAAGTCATTTTTGGAGGTATCTGTATTTTTTTACAGCCCCACC
Source organism: Oncorhynchus keta (assembly GCF_023373465.1). Classification (NCBI taxonomy): domain Eukaryota; kingdom Metazoa; phylum Chordata; class Actinopteri; order Salmoniformes; family Salmonidae; genus Oncorhynchus; species Oncorhynchus keta. The sequence goes on along the minus strand of NC_068439.1, from coordinate 64,706,513 downwards.
GGACCTTCACAACTGTACTACCGACGTTATCTGCCCGAGGGAGTTATCCAGCTGGCTCCTCCGTCGTGACGTTACCTGAAAGCCCATCTGCGGTCCGCTAATCGTTAGCTGTCTTATCGGATGCTATCTGAATAGATCTATCGGACAATTAAAAAAATAAAATAAAAATAATAATAATCTTGGGCCTCTATAACTATATCTATTTTTTTCCGAATTGGATTGATCCCCTCTACCACACGGAACCGACGGAAATGCACGAGGGGGCTAAAAAACACACCTTCATCCTATGCTAGCTTGCTACAGATGGCCCGGCTAGCTGTCTGAATCGCCGTGACCCCAACCAACCACACTACTCACTGGACCCGTTTGATCAATCGACTAAGCATGCCTCTCCTTAATGTCAATATGCCTTGTCCATTGCTGTTCTGGTTAGTGTTGATTGGCTTATTTCACTGTAGAGCCTCTGGTCCTGCTCACTATACCTTATCCAAACTATTAGTTCCACCCACACATGCAATGACATCTCCTGGTTTCAATTATGTTTCTAGAGACAATATATCTCTCTTCATCACTCAATACCTAGGTTTACCTCCACTGTATTCTCATCCTACCATACCTTTGTCTGTACATTATACCTTGATGCTATTTTATCGCCCCATTACATGCCCCATTCAAGAAATTTAGAACCAGGAACAGATATAGCCCTTGGTTCTCCCCAGACCTGACTGCCCTTAACCAACACAAAAACATCCTATGGCGTTCTGCATTAGCATCGAACAGCCCCCGTGATATGCAGCTTGTCAGGGAAGCTGGAAACCATTATACACAGGCAGTTAGAAAAGCCAAGGCTAGCTTTTTCAAGCAGAAATTTGCTTCCTGCAACACTAACTCAAAAAAGTTCTGGGACACTGTAAAGTCCATGGAGAATAAGAACACCTCCTCCCAGCTGCCCTCATGTCGTCTGAGATTCCCAAAGATTGGAAAGCAGCTGCGGTCATCCCCCTCTTCAAAGGGGGGGACACTCTTGACCCAAACTGCTACCCTACCCTTCTAAGGTCTTCGAAAGCCAAGTCAACAAACAGATTACCGACCATTTTGAATCTCGCCATACCCTCTCTGCTATGCAATCTGGTTTCAGAGCTGGTCATGGGTCACCTCAGCCACGCTCAAGGTCCTAAACAATATCTTAACTGCCATCGAAAAGAAACATTTCTGTGCAGCCGTATTCATTGCTCTGGCCAAGGCTTTCGACTCTGTCGATCACCACATCCTCATCGGCAGACTCGACAGCCTTGGTTTCTCAAATGATTGCCTTGCCTGGTACTTCTCTGATAGAGTTCTGTGTGTCAAATCGGAGGGTCTGTTGTCCGGACCTCTGGCAGTCTCTATGGAGGTGCCACAGGGTTCAATTCTTGGACCGACTCTCTTCTCTGTATACATCAATGATGTCGCTCTTGCTGCTGGTGAGTCTCTGATCCACTTCTACGCAGACAACACCATTCTGTATACTTCTGGCCCTTCTTCGGACACTGTGTTAACAACCCTCCAGGCAAGCTTCGATGCCATACAGCTCTCCTTCAGTGGCCTCCAATTGCTCTTAAATACAAGTAAAACTAAATGCATGCTCTTCAACCGATCGCTGCCTGCACCTGCCCGCCTGTGCAACATCACTACTACTCTGGATGGCTCTGACTTAGAATACGTGGACAACTACAAATACCTAGGTGTCTGGTTAGACTGTAAACTCTCCTTCCAGACCCACATCAAACATCTCCAATCCAAAGTTAAATCTAGAATTGGCTTCGCAACAAAGCATCCTTCACTCATGCTGCCAAACATACCCTTGTAAAACTGACCATCCTTCTAATCCTCGACTTCGGCCATGTCATTTACAAAATAGCCTCCAATACCCTACTCAACAAATTGGATGCAGTCTATCACAGTGCCATCTGTTTTGTCACCAAAGCCCCATACTACCCACCAGACCTGTACGCTCTCGTTGGCTGGCCCTCGCTTCGTACTCGTCGCCAAACCCACTTGCGCCATGTCATCTACAAGACCCTGCTAGGTAAAGTCCCCCCTTATCTCAGCTCGCTGGTCACCATAGCATTACCCACCTGTAGCACACGCTCCAGCAGGTATATCTCTCTGGTCACCCCCAAAACCAATTATTTCTTTGGCCGCCTCTCCTTCCAGTTCTCTGCTGCCAATGACTGGAACGAACTACAAAAATCTTTGAAACTGGAAACACTTATCTCCCTCACTAGTTTTAAGCACCAGCTGTCAGAGCAGCTCACAGATTACTGCACCTGTACATAGCCAATTTGTAGTTTAGCCCAAACAATTACCTCTTTCCCTACTGAATTTATTTTATTTATTTTGCTCCTTTGCACCCCATTATTTTTATTTCTACTTTGCACATTCTTCCAC